>NC_134139.1:24005000-24305000 GCF_033958435.1 Carettochelys insculpta | reverse complement strand
TCCCTCAAGGCAATATAAATTTTTTAAGGTTTCTTCATAGACATTTTTACTGAGATTGGCTGTAAAAAGACGTTCAATAAAAAGTCAACCTTTACAATGTACAAGGTTACATATGTGTTAAACTATATTTGTTTGGTTGTTTCTGCTTTGAAAATTTTGCATGCTTCCCAGCACTAGTCCCTTCATGAAGTAATACTAAAAAGTGTAGAAGAATTAAATGTCTCATAATAGAAGTCTGTGGTATAGGTTTGATATCTAGACATTGTTACATATTATTTTTCATCTTCTTTCAACAAAAAGTTTTAAATACTGGTACATTAAATTAGTAACTATACTTTAATTTTTACAGTGGAATAAAATATAAAACCCACAAATATTTATCAAATTAACATTAGCTGCCTGCTGCTCTTATATGTTTTTCCACTTCTATTAACCTCCACTACTGTCCTTCATTCAATTCCACACTTCCATTATACTTCCATAGTATTTCCTTACCTTGTTACAATATGGACATTCACCAAAGATGACATTAAAGCTCTGTCTGCTAGAAGGGAGACCTTGTAACCACTGCAAGAAAAGAACAAAAAAAAACCCTTCATATTTATTTTATGCCCCATTTAGGAATGACCTCTGTCTGAAGTTCTTATAAACATTGTTCTTCGTAGTATCTGATAAATCCCCTGATTTGTAGTGGTTTCACACTGGATTGGAGCATGCAGTGATGCTGGATTAGTCATCTGTATAATCTACCTTAAAGATTAACTATTTTCACATACTGACAGTATGCTGTGTGATCCACCCCAATTTCCTCCACATCCCCTTCTGAGTTTTTCAGAGCAGTATTATTAAATAATTCTACTTTTGTAGCACCTGAAAATCTGTCTGGATGGAGACTCACTGAATTAGACCTTAAGATGTACATACGTGGAAAGTAAGGCAGGTTCCTTGTCTTCCAGATCTTATTTAAGATCTAAGTAAATCATGGAAGAGAACTCTAAGGAAGCAGCAATAAGAACATGCAATTAAGAAGGCTTAGTGGTTCTGCTTCATTATTGATAAAGCTCTCACCAGTTCTTTACTAGACAGACACTTAACTAGCTATTTCTACTGCCTCAATAACATTCTTATTTAGTGAATACAAAAGCCCATATTTAGAATCCATGATTTGGAGGTGGGTGGACTTGTTTTATTAATAAAGATTTTACCTCAAACAAGCAAGCCTGATGGAAAGGTTGTCCACATCGGGGATCACCACATACTTGGTCTGGAAGAGCACCATCAAGTCGGTATGCATAACAGATACCACAGTCCATAGTGAAATCCTTACAAATATAAAACACAGCTATTTCAGACAATTCAACTTTTTTGTACATTCATTAACATGTCTCAGGGTTGGAAAGAGGAAAATATAAAAGTACGTGACTTATTTATTGTGTATTTCTTCCTCTCAAGGTCTGTTTCACCTATTCTAAGATTAGAACTAGTTCTATTTACAGCCAATAGATGTGAACATCTCCCCCTTCCCTTGAAACATATACTGACATATCTTGTCATGTTGTACAGGTTGAACCTCTATAAGGTGGCACACTTGGGACCTGACCGGTGCCAGAAAAAGATCTTGCCAGACTATGGGAAGTTAATATTGTCTATCACAGGGGTCAGTTACCTGCAGCTCTTTAAGTAGCTACCACCGACTCCACGTGTGGCTGCAGAGGCAGCTGCCGCTTAAAATTCTGTTTAAGTGGTGGCATTGCTGGAGCTGCTGAGCAGTCAGGGATGGCAGGGCAGGAAGCCTGGAAGTGAAAGCTGGCCAGGCAAGCAGCTGCCCTATGTGGATGGAAGTTAGCTGGGAGGAGAGCTGGCAGGAGGGGCAGCTAAGCCTGCCCCTGCCAGAGCGTCAGCCCACCGAGAAAGAGGAGGGTTTGGATTTTTCACCTTAGTACAGTAAATTATTTCATATCCAGCATTCTGTTATCAGGACCTCTAAAATGCCAGTTATTTGAACCATAAGAAAATGTTAGTTATGTTTCCATAAGTACAGTATAGTGAAAGTAAATACAAATAAATACAGCAAATATAGTATGAGCTCGTCTGCACTAGCCCCCTTCTTTAAGGGGGGATGTAACTAAGCCCGAGTGGTGAATAGCAATGAGTTGCTGCGCTGCATCTGCAGCACCTCATAAGTTTAATGCTCGCTGTGCGAACTTCGAAGCTGTGAACTTCGAAGCGCTGGCAAGCCGTGTAGTCGTGGGCACTTTGAAGTACCCGTGCAACTTCTAGGTACCCATGTAGAAGTTGCACAGGTACTTTGAAATGCCTACGACTGCACGGCTTGCCAGCGCTTTCAAGTAAGGAGCTTCGAAGTTCATGTGGTGAGAATTAAACTAATGAAGTGCTGCAGATGCAGCGCAGCAACTCATTGCTGTTCACCACTCAGGCTCATTTACGTTCCCCCCTTGAAGGAGGACGCTAGTATAGACAAACCCTATAAGTTTACAGTGTACAATATTACTATTATTGGGAAATAAAGTACTCTGCATACATTTTTGTTTGTCTCTTAATATCTAATCTTGTTTTTCTTTAGTGCCATGCATTGCTAGGTATACCTCTCTATTTTCTGGCAACCTCCCGGTCCCAGGGCTGCTGGAGATGAAAGAGTTTACTGTAGTACTCTGGAATTTCCTCTTCTCTTTTTAATACTATTCCTGTCAATCACTTAATGCTGTGGAGGCCATATGAAAGTGTGTACTTATAAATATTTGTTAATAAGGTAACAGTTGTTGCTTGATGTTCTGAAGCGTTGCTTATAAATTATTAATGCAATTACATCCTTTCTCACTCTTATTTTTGCTGACAGTTATAAGGTGAAAATTTCACTTTAATCAGTCTATAATAGGAGTGGGAAACTTTCTGTTCTGAGAATCACATCAGGATATGGAAATTGTACTGATGGACATGAATGCTCTTGAAATTGAGATTGAGGTATGAGAGGGAGTGAGGGCTCCAGGCTGGGAACAAAGGGCTTGTTGAATACCAGGGGGATCAGGGCTGGGGTTGGAACATGGCGCTGTGGGCTCAGGTGATTCAATCTTCAGGCAGAGCTTACTGTAAGCAGCTCCCAGGAGCTTCATCTCCTCTGTGGAGGCATGGCCAGGTGGCTCTGAGTGAAGCCCTGTCCGGAAGCACCACCAATACAGCTTTTGTTGGCTGCAGTTCCCAGTCAATGAGTGCTGTGGGGGGTGGTGCTTGGGGTGGGGGCAGCACATGGAGCCCCCTTGCTACTCTAATGCGTAGGAGCCAGAGGTGGGATGTGCTGCTGCGTGAAGGAGCTGCAAGGACTCACAGCATGTGCAGAACAGGGCAACCTCCCAACTCTGCTCCCCAGAGGCAGCTGAAGGGCAGGATTAAAATGGCTGACAGGCTGGATGCAGCTGATGGGCTGTCGCCTCTTCCCCCCATCCATCAGTCTATAGCATTCAGAAGTAAAGACTGAGCATGAACAAAAAGCAATACTTACAGTCTTCTCAAGCATAGCACGAGATGGAAAATCAGTTTCTAAAACATCTTTCAAATTTTGTAATAGGGTAATATCTGGATCCCTGCAAGTAGAATGGAAGAGATTTCAACACATGGAACTGCAAAATGCAGATTTTAAACTAAAATTTTATTAGTGAAGAAGCTTACCATAAGTGCATGTTGTTGTTCAGCTTTGTTCTCAAAGGATTTACCACTACAAAGTTATACACAGATATTTACATTATTCACAGGAAGAGACTTCTCCCACATTTTAGCACTTAATACTAGATTTTAAAAGGTATTCAGATATCTAAATAGGCAGGTAAGTGCCTATGCCTTTGAAATTCCACTAAATACATTTATAAATCACCCTCAGGTATCAGATTTGAAAAGCCCTATATAATGATAATTATGCTAAGTTTTGGAACATCATACACCAAAGGTATGATCTCCCCTCAAGACATGGCAAGGAGCGCATAGAAGACACTGCTGTGAGGAGAGAGCTAGAGCAACAGTGGGCAAGTATGGACCATGAAACATTTTACAACCTACAGGGTTGCCAGATTCTGCTAGTTTCTGTCTGCAAAGTGTTTGTTTTTTCCTACTGGTATTACTAAAGTGACATGCATGTAAAGCAAAGGCACCTAAAGTGAGCTGCATGCAGATTGCACATGACATGACTGGGAGAGCCAGGTGCTCCCTCTGCATTCAAAGTACTGCTACAGTTCAATTGGCAGACCCTGAAAATTCTAGGTATGTAAGCACAGTTAACAAAACTACCCTATCCAGGGAGACTGTCTTATGACAATCTTGCGGCCCACTGAGATGAAGGAAGGCCATTAATGCGACCCACTCACTAACCTAGGTTGCCCATTGCTGAGCTAGAAGTTTCCTGGCAGCTCCAGTTCCCAACATGTCCTGAGGGAAGGAGATGGTGGCATGCAGGAAACTCCATGGAAGCCTGGTATCAAGCATTAGGCTGTTTCTCCCTCTGGATCTTTGGGCTCTGAGGGTGCAGGCAGAGCTGGGCTCTGGAGTTGGGGAGGAAGTGGACAAAGGGCTGGGCTCTGGGCGATATGAGGTACATGTATCTAAACAAGGGCAGGGCACCCCACAGTTGAGCTTTGGAGGGAGGAGGGTTGAGTATACTGACTGGGAGGGTGGGCACCATGTCTGGGCTCTGGGAGAAATGCGTTGTGGGTACCTGGCCTTCAAGGTGTGCAGCAGGAAAACAGAGAAAGAGGAACTGGTCTGTCATAAGGTCAAGTTTTAACTGTCTACTCCTGCAGGTATTTTTGTATGTGTCTGTATCATTATAGACATACTTGCTGATAAGTGTTTTGAAATAAATTACCAAAATAACAAACTGGTATGATTATATACTGATATTTTGACAAAATTTACAGAATTTTAAAATTTTGGGCACACACTTTTTAAATTTTTGGCACAGAACGCCCTCAAGAGTAATAGGTTATGAATAGTTTGTCACCTTTCTTGTAACTATATTTTCAAATTATTCTTCAATTTATGGTGCATGAATTTGTCAGACTCAAACATATTAACAATGCATAATAGCATGCCACAGATTCACTCTTAAGCCGTGTCTACACGTGCACGCTACTTCGAAGTAGCGGCACTAACTTCGAAATAGCGCCCGGCGCGTGTAGCCGTGACGGGCACTATTTCGAAGTTAGTGCCGCTACTTCGAAGTAGCGTGCACAGAGCTTCGACGTTCAACGTCGAAGTAGGGACCGTGTAGTTGTTGCGCGTCCCGCAACTTCAAAATAGCGGGGTCTGCCATGGCGACCATCAGCTGAGGGGTTGAGAGACGCTCTCTCTCGAGCCCCTGCGGGGCTCTATGGTCACCGTGGGCAGCAGCCCTTAGCCCAGGGCTTCTGGCTGCTGCTGCGGCAGCTGGGGATCCATGCTGCAGGCACAGGGTCTGCAACCAGTTGTCAGCTCTGTGTATCTTGTGTTGTTTAGTGCAACTTTGTCTGGGAGGGACCCTGTAAGGGAGCGGCTTGCTGTTGAGTCCGCCCTGTGACCCTGTCTGCAGCTGTGCCTGGCACCCTTATTTCGATGTGTGCTACTTTGGCATGTAGACGTTCCCTTGCTGCGCCTATTTCAATGTGGTGCCGCGCAACGTCGAAGTTGAACATCGACGTTGCCAGCCCTGGAGGATGTGTAGACGTTACTCATCGAAATAGCCTATTTCGATGTCACTACATCGAAATAAGCTATTTCGATGTAGGCTTCACGTGTAGACGTAGCCTTACTGTTATATGCAAGTCTCCGTAAGAGATACTGACTTTTTAAAGCTTGCTTAAATAGAAAGATGGGTCTGAAACCACTGAATTAATTTTACCTTAAAAGCTTGTAAGCAGTTTCTGGTGCAAGTCACAATAGACCCAGCTTCTAAGGGTAAAATACGAATTGGTATCTGAAATACCTTACCATGATCTGCTCCAAGAAAGTAACATTCGGGGAGCATAGTTGGATGTCTGGGATCTACCTCTAAGTTTATGGAGACATTGTTTCCTGCAATGAGAGAGAATGCATGTAAATGAAGGGTGAAAAGCTTTCCTTCATAATCACAAAGTGTGTGTTTTATCAAATGAGTTGTTTTGAGTACACCTTTAGTTTTGTGGACATTGTGACAGCTTTTAGATTGCCTAAATAAGAAATTTGGTTTAGAAGTGTGAACTGATGGTGTTCATGACGAAAAGTTACAGTTCAACATGAACAAGTTATATCTAGCCAAAAAGTAAAAATCCTCTGATAAACCACAAGGAGGGAGGGTGCCAGAATCTCAGCTCCAGCCAAAGCCCAAACATTTACACTTCAATTTATAGTCCTGAAGCACAAGTTGACATACACCAGCTACAGGTGTTTTACTATATCATAAGACATGCCTTCCCAAATCAAGGACAGGCAGAGGAGAGGGCCCAAATGGACTGGAAAGATGATGAGCTCACTGCACAAAAGGAGAGATTGACTGCAATCATCTGGGCTGTGAAGTAGAGGAAAGTGTGACCTGTCATTTCAGTAGTCAGGTCAACTGTTTGCATAAAGTTGCAGATTGAGTGTGGGCACTGCTTACTTTTGTTGTTTCTCAATTTGACAGCTAGTTAATAATGCTCCAATTTTCAGGAACTTGAATTTGTTTTATACCCATCAGACTTCTGGATGGAATGAAATTCTTGGGTCTTATGACTGAAATTGAACTACACTGCAGTATATAATTATACAAATGCTAAAATAATCTGACTCCTCATGTCAAAGGTAATACTATTCTTTATGTTTCATCACAAACAGTAGAAAGTGCCCGCTTTTTCAAATAACTAAGATAACTCCTTACATATTGAGGCTATAATTCCATGTATTCTGATGATGAGCCACAGAGTGCTTTAGTCTTAGTTCAGGAATATTTTGTATTATCTTTTATCTTCTCTCCACCTTCTCTGTTTTTGCCCTTTTTACCTACATCCATTATCCCCTCTTTCCCCCACAGCTGCACTTCTAGTTCTACTTTTATCCTTCCAAAGAAAGTTTATACTGAAAAAATGTGTACAGTATAACCAAAACCACATCACAAAATTTAGTTTGACCTACATTTCTCATTATAATTAATGAATAATTTTAAAAAGTAAATGAGCTTTTATTCTATTCTACAATACATATCTATTTCATACAGTCTATTTTAAAATCCCATACTGATCTAGTACTTATAGGATTATCACAAATGTGTTCTCAGTTTTGAATGAATCAGCACTTGTATTTGTAATTTATATATATCTCAGAACTTTAATTTTATATTTAAAAATTCAAAAATTTACTGTCTCCCAAACTAACTTCAGGAGCAGTCAGCCTCACTTCTGTTTTAAAAAATGCTTTATTCTGTCTGTTTTCCTACCTATTGCAATTCGTCTCATTGTGGCACTCCGTGTAGGGTTTTCTGGTTCAAGTACCCAAGTCTTCTCATCAATTTCATCCATAGCATTCCAGAATTCTTTCAGTGATTCTAATGCTGCCAAGAACTGACTATAAATGTCCTTTAAGGAACTCTAAGAAAAGGAGAAATTTTAGTAAGTTATATGGCACTCCACCAATAGCATAATGATTTTAAAAAAAAAAAAAACACCTACCGCCTTTCAAAGAGTAAAATCTAGCACACATCCCACTGTAGGATAAATTGCAGTGTGCAAGAGTCAACATTTTTCTTGTTAGTACTCAAAAGGCTTTTTTGATTTTTTAATGGGCCACAAATATTAATGACTGATAATTGTATTCAAAAACTACAGTTAAATTGTCTAACACATATTTTGTCATATTCTGATGAATCTAAAATAAGGTATTCTTGAACTTGGAAGCATTTTCAAAGCTAACAATTTCAGAAATCAATTTTAAGGCCTGGATGTATTTTATTACATATTTATAATAACTATGTTTTAAATAAGGAGTAGAATTCAGCATTCTTCTTCGAGTGTCCCCATGGGTGCTCCACATTAGGTGTTGGGCTCGCCCGGCGCCGCAGGTCGGATCTTTCCAGCAGTTTCTGCCGGACCGCGCATGCGCCGGTGCACGCCGCTCCCTTGCGCGCTCCTGGCCACGTGCGCGATCCGGTCCCCGCCAGTTCCTCTTAACCGCCATCGGCTGCAGACGGAATCCGACTAGGCTATGGCCAAGTTAGCGTATTCAATGGTTTTAGCTGTTTTCTTTAAAGTTTTAAAGTTCTTAGTCTATTGTTAAGTTAGCCAGTTGTTATTTTCAAAAAAAACAAAAAACAACAAGCAGGACGGCATTCAGTCCAGTCCTAGTAACAAGCGGAGCACCGGAGGCCAGGAGCCTAGGGCCATTAGCCCTCCTGCCGCGGCAGGCCATCCGAGAGGGGGAAAACAGCACAGAGAAGGTGCTAAGTACCCCATTAACAACTAAAAGACTTACCAACAATGTCCTCTTCAGGATTCAAGAAATGTGAGTCTTGCCGAGAGGCAATGCCAGCGTCTGATGGGCACAGTCACTGTATAAGGTGCCTTAGGGAGTCCCATGTCACACAGAAATGCTCCTTCTGTGCAAAATTAACAGCCAGAGCAAGGAAGGACAGGGAGATGTGGCTTAAAATGCTGCTATTCGACAAGGCCCTCCAGCCAGATGTGCCGGAGCGGCCGCAGCAGGAGGGACCCTCCGGGGCCCATAAAAGGAAAACTGCCTCCCTCACCCCATCAGCGCAAAAACGGAGGAAAGTCTCCCCAGCCCAATCCCTGCCGGCAGCAACAGCAAGCGGGACGGGAGGAGCGCACAGCCCCCAGCCGCAGCAACAGCTGATCGGCGGCGGCACGGAGAGCCACGTGGAGGCGGCTCAGCCTCCGATGATCAAACAGCCGCCCCGCACCGCAGGCAGGGCGGCGGCTAAACAAGCGCCGGTACCGGCGGCACCGCAGGCAGCGGCACCGACCCCCAGGGAACCGGCGGTGCAGAGCGCGCAGGCACGCAGCCTGCAGGCACCGGAGGACACCGCCCATGAGCGTGCCAAGCGCGGCACAGACGGGGCCAAGATACCCTGCACGTCAGGGGGCGGAGCCACCCCCTTAAGGGAGGGGGAAGGCTGCACAGAAAACAAGGCACTGCAGCCCCTCTCCAGACAGGGCTGCAGAGTTGCTTTCTCTCAGCTCTCCGCTCATGCTGCAGACTCCAACTAGAAGGCAGGGGTCCCCCCTAGCCTACCCGGAGCCCCCGTCTCCATTTTTACAACCAGCCTCGCCCTGGCTGGGACCACCTTCACCCTTCTTGGGGTTTGAGCCGCTGGAGTACTATCACAAATCGCTCTCTCCAGTGTCCCAGGTCTCTCGACGATCTCGCTCCCCCAGACGCAGGGGGTATGCACCAAGGGAGTGGTCCAGGTCACCTTCCCAAGAACAGTGCCCATGCTGCCATGGTCGTCCCTATCATGCAGGGCATAGACACCACCGGCAGTCTACCAGGGAAAGATCCCCACAGATGGTCCCGTATCCCCGAGGGCAATCGCGAACAGGGACAGAGACTCAAGTATCTCAGGGGGAACTGGTTATGGAACCCCGAGATTTTCCCTTGCAAGCTTCCAGCAAGCGGATGTACCATCACCAACAGGAACCGGAAGGGTCCAGAGAGGCGTATCCTAGTGGTTCCTCGCTCTCCTCCCCGGACGAGGCTACGGCCCCAGGGGACGTCCATCCTCTGGACGATCTCAAACAGTTTCAAGAGCTGTTTAAAAGGGTGGCCTTCAAGCAAGGCATCCAGACAGCAGAGGTGCAAGAGAAACACCATACGCTCCTCAAAAATCTGAGACCTCTGGCCTCCTCCAAAATAGCAATACCGCTTGACGAAGCAATCTTGGAGTCCGCCACTATGATATGGCAGACCCCTGCGACTATTCCACCTGTCCACAAGAGAGCGGACAAGAAATACTTCGTGCCGGCGAAGGGCATGGAGTTCCTGTTCAGCCACCCACAACCAAATTCCTTGGTGGTAGAGTCGTCGCAACAAAGATCAAAGACATCTCAATTCAAGACGTGGGAACAGACAAAGATGCCAAGAACCTAGAGCTGTTCGGCAGAAAGGTCTACTCCTCCTCCACACTACTGTTGCGAATGGCAAATTATGCAGCGCATCTAGCGAACCACAATTTCGACAACTACTCTAGGTTAACCTCCCTCATGGACTCGCTTCCAGAGGACAAGAAACCGGTGCTCAAGGCCATCGTGCAAGAAGGCTACACGGCCTCGAGGACGGGAGTTCAGATCGCCCTGGATGTTACGGACACAGCAGCACGCTCCACAGCTACGGCAGTGGTGATGTGAAGGGAGTCCTGGCTCCAGACTTCGGGTATACCGAGGGATCTGCAGGCAAAGATAGTCAATCTTCCCTTCGACTCGCAGAAGCTGTTTGCTGAATCAGCTGACTCGGTCCTTCATTCCAGTAAAGATTCAAGAACCACACTTAGGACCCTGGGTATTTACACCCCTCCATACAGAAGGAAAAAGTACTACCCTCAACAAAGACGGTACCAGTACCAGCCACAGCGTCCCCAGTACCACAGGGGTTACGAGCAAGGGCGACATCAACAGCACCAGCAGTACAGAACTCCCAGGCGACGTTCCCAACAGAGCCGTGCGTCCTCGGGGCAGGGCCAAAGGCCACAAGTTTGACACGCAGATCCAGGGCTGCGCCATCATTACCATCGCACAAGGTCATCCGAAATCGCCTCCGACCATTCTACGACCAGTGGCAAAGGATCACCAGAGACAAATGGGTGCTGGAGATCATAGCCACAGGGTACGCCATCCCCTTCCAGTCGCTCCCACCGCCACGACCTCCACCCAGACCCCACCTCCAGGAGGCCTCCCACGTAGCGAGGCTCAAGCAGGAGGTAGACCATCTCATCCTCATAGGGGCAGTGGAAAGAGTGCCAGAGCAACTACAAGGGAAAGGGTTCTACCTGAGGTACTTCCTCACGGAGAAAAAGACAGGAGGCTGGAGGCCCATCTTAGATCTTCGAGGCCTCAACCGGTACCTGCGCAAGCAACGCTTTCGGATGATCACAATCGCCTCCATCCTTACGGCAATAGACGATGGAGATTGGTTCGCAGCCCTCGACTTACAAGACGCGTATTTTCACATAACTATCCATCTGGCTCACCCACGATTCCTCCGGTTCATGGTAGGCAAAGAACATTTTCAATACAAGGTTCTACCGTTTGGCCTCTCCTCGGCCCCCAGAGTCTTCACCAAGCCCTTGGCAGTGGTGTCAGCCTACCTGCACAGACAGGGGGTATTTATATTCCTGTATCTGGACGACTGCCTACTCAAAGGGGCCTCGAAGGAGGAGGTACTACGCATGATATGCGTCACAGCAGGCACGTTCTCTTCGCTCGGCCTGGTTATCAATCTGGCAAAATCAAAGATAGACCCCACACAGGACATAGAGTTCATAGGGGCACGCATAAATTCTATTACAGTGAGAGTGTATCTACCAGAGACACACTTTCGGGCCATCGGCTCCCTCGTGCAAGTCATCACCTTCAGCCCTACGGTGCCAGTTCTGACGTGCTTACAGCTGCTGGGCCACATGGCAGCAGCGACGTTCGTAGTACAGAACGCCAGGTTACACATGCGCAGCATGCAGCACTGGCTGGCGAGCGTATACAAACCAGCAGCACACACCGTTCACAGGGTGGTGTCTCCCACAACAGAGGTGCGCAAATCCCTGCAATGGTGGGTAAACCCCAAGAACTTGCTAACAGGGGTACCCTTCCACCAACCACAAATATCAGTTTTTCTTACTACAGATGCCTCCCTCATAGGGTGGGGAGCACACATGGGCGAAGAGGTGACGCAAGGGCTGTGGTCCTCCACGGAGCAGTCACTGCACATAAATATACTGGAGCTCAGAGCAGTGTTCAACGCCTGCAGACACTTTCGAGACCATATACAAGGCAAAGTAGTCGGGATCAGTACAGACAATACCTCCACCATGTTTTATATAAATCGGCAAGGAGGAGCTTGGTCCCGTGCCTTATGTGCAGAAGCAGTCCGGTTGTGGAACTGGTGCATCGCCAACAATATAACCTTGAAAGCCTCGTACTTACCAGGCGCTCACAATGTGAAGGCAGACCAGCTGAGCAGGCGTTTCGCACTCACGCACGAGTGGCAGATCCGTCCCGATCTGCTACGACCAATTTTTCACGCATGGGGTTTTCTCCAGATAGACCTGTTTGCTACTCAACACAACAAGAAGTGCCCACGATTCTGCTCCAGGGCAGGACTGGGGTCCCTGGGGGACGCATTAGCGATCTCCTGGAGGGGCCCCCTGCTTTACGCTTTTCCTCCCACAGTACTGATCCACAAAGTCTTGCAGAAAGCCAGGAGGGAAGGAGCCCGAATGATCCTGATAGTCCCAACGTGGGATCGACAGCAGTGGTTCCCCCTACTCCTGCGCATGTCGGACCATCCACCGATGCCCCTTCCGGTGGCGCCGGATCTGCTCACGCAAGCCCAGGGGTCCATAGTGCATCCGCACCCCCCAAGGCCTGCGACTACAAGCGTGGTTAATCCATGGCTCAGCTCCCTGGAGAGCACATGTACGGAGGAAGTGCAACAAGTCCTAGAAAGTAGCAGGAGGACTTCCACCAGGAAGACCTACAAGCAGAAATGGACTCGCTTCACGGCATGGTGTTCTACCAAACAGCTAGCCCCCCTTTCGGTGCCTATACCTGTAATATTAGAGTATTTACTGGACCTCAAGAGAGGAGGACTCTCACTATCCTCGTTAAAGGTCCACCTTGCCGCCATTTCGGCGTTCAGACACGAAGAGGAAGGGCACACGGTGTTTGCCCATCCCATGGTTACCAGGTTCCTCAAAGGGTTGGTAAACCTATACCCGCCTCGGAAACCGCTTCCACCTTTGTGGAGCTTGGACCTGGTGCTTAATGCGCTAACGGGACCACCGTTTGAGCCTTTGGCCACGGTTTCCCTCCGCCTCCTTATGATAAAGACGACCTTTCTTCTCGCAATCACGTCAGCTCGCAGGGTGAGCGAGCTTGCGGCAGTTATGGCAACGCCACCCTGCACTGTTTTTTCCAAGGAGGCGGTAACCATACGGCTGCATCCAGCCTTTGTTCCTAAAGTTTCTTCTGAGTTTCATATTAACGAATCTATTGTTTTACCCTCGTTTTATCCAAAGTCTCATAACTCTAACAAAGAGGCGCGCCTACACCTCCTGGACGTGAGGAGGGCGCTAGCCTTCTATATAGACAGGACCAAGTCCTTCCGGAAAACGGATAGACTCCTAGTCTCTCTCGCTCCCAAATCGAAAGGAGAAGGTCTCTCTTCGCAGAGAATCTTGAAGCACATCGTATCCTGCATAAAAATGTGCTACGAACTCAAAAAGACTCCTTTACTGGCCACGCCGAGGGCTCATTCCACTAGGGCGGTGGCTGCATCAACAGCGTTTTTCAAGGGTGTTGCGCTAAAAGACATTTGCAGAGCTGCGACCTGGTCATGCTATGACACCTTCGCCAAACATTACGCCCTTCATAGGGTATTCCAAGAGGATACCCGTCTCTCGACAGCGGTCCTCTCGGGGACAAGCTGCACATGATCCGATTACCCACATCCTATCTTGGGTTACTGCTGGGTAGTCACCTAATGTGGAGCACCCACGGGGACACTCAAAGAAGAAGGAAAGGTTACTCACCGTAGTAACGGTGGTTCTTTGAGATGTGTCCCTGTGGGTGCTCCACTACCCGCCCATCCTCCCCACTTCGGATCTCTTTTTAGTGTTTTGCAGGAGCATGCGAGGCGGTTGGTCAAGGAACTGGCCGGGACCGGATCGCGTACGTGGCCAGGAGCGCGCAAGGGAGCGGCGCGCACCGGCGCATGCACGGTCTGGCAGAAACTGCTTGGAAGATCCGATCTGCGGCGCCGGGCGAGCCCGACACCTAATGTGGAGCACCCACGGGGACACATCTCGAAGAACCACCGTTACTACGGTGAGTAACCTTTCTTTATCTGCTACTGATAGTTTGTTTGCCTTCTTGGCTCTTACACAGTGATTCTCACTGCAAGCTAAACTTTAAAGAGAGTTTATTCAGAGTCAATAGTAGTCAGTCATTTGGAGATGGATTTAATATAAAATGCATGCCGCTCTTCAGAAACAACTACCTGTGTCTACAATAGCCCTCTTCTTTGAAGGGGGCATGGTAATCAGCCTGTTCAGGGAATACTAATGAAGTGTTGTGATGAATATGCAGCACTTCATTCGACTAATTCTCCCCACAGCAACTTCGAAGCTGCAAACTTCGAAGTGCCAGCATGCTGTGTAGCTGTGGGCACTTCAAAGTACCCTTACTCCACAAGGGCACATGGTTTTAAACATCACATATAATTTTGGCCTGGAAACAATTAAGTTTTTGAGTTCTCACAGAAAAATTAACAAAACAAATAGTGATAATTATTTACGAAGGTATTCTTGTTAGGAATATATAATGTAGAAAATCTGTTTAGTTCAGCTTTTATCTACAATTTTTCCTCAGACAACTGGATAAAAGGAAGCAAAATGATGGTGGTTATTGATTTCTTTTTTTGGAGCATGACATTTCATTGTGTGTTGGGTTTTTTTTTTGTATCAGAAAATGTTGTGGAAAAAAAGGAAAGGTAGAGCTTGGAAATAAAATGTTGGCTTTTTTTCTGCTGTTATTAAATTATATTAAAGTAGGAAAGCACTTAAGCAGAAAAGTGTGAATACTGCCAATCTCAAAATGTAACGCTCATTATCTTTAAAAGCATTTTGTTACTTTTATAATACCTGAAGTGATATAATAATGTCAGTCACTTAACCAGATCTTAGAGTATAATATCTTCATCTTAAGTACTATTTTTTCCAGTATTTTAATAATTTTCATACCATCCTGGAATGTGATCTTTTGTGCTCTGATGACACTTAAATTAATAGCATAATTTTCTGGTAGTTGCAACAGTTGCTTTCCATTTTGATTTTTTTTTAAAAAACATTTTCCCACATCATACACAGATAAATTCTCCAATAATCATTGCTATCTTTATCTTTGGGGATTTCAAACATTTTCAATAGAAAAAAAGAAACATCAAGGGATTACGACCTACAGATAAATTTTAAAATCCAATTAATTTTAATACTAATTGTATTTTTTCAATGATGTTTCCTTAACAGATAGTTAAATTCCTCTCTTTTGCTTTTTTTTTTAATGCTTGGTTCATTTGATCTTATTTGCATGCTTCATTGGTGCTGCCAACTGGCCTTTTCAGTTCCTATCTACAATTTTTCCTATCTCCATTTAGAACTATTTATATCCATCATACTACTTTGTCATGCAACTATGAAAAATATGCCATTCCTTTATGTTTCACTAATCAGTTAATTTTTGACCACTGCTGATCACCATTTTTTTAAAACTGTGCTATCAATACCATTTTGCCAAGTGCCAACAAGGTACTAGATCTAGAGAAGTGGTTGTTCCCCTCTATTCAGCACTGGTGAGGCCACATCTGGCATACTGTGTCCAGTTTTGGGCCCCCCAGTATAAAAAGGATGTGGATGTGCTGAAGCAGGTTCACCGGAGGGCAACAAAAATGAGTAAGGGACAGGAACCAGTGCTTTTTTTCATTAGTTTATCAACAGGCTCAATACTGATGGTGTACCTGGACTGTGGAGGGTACCTTCATGAGCTTGTAGTCAAGGTTTGGATAAATCATGGCTACTTCAATGGTAGGCTGCTACTACTCACATGACATCCTTGGTGCCACTGCTAGACCAAAAGGAAGCTCTGTGAATTGATAGTGTGAGGTCCTAACCAAGAATAGCAGGAACCTTCTACATTTGGAGAATATCAATATGTGAAAGTAAGCATCACAGACCAGCACAAGTAAGACCTTTTCCCTCTCTGGTGCCAAAGGGACTCCAGTCATGGCTACCATCCGTATGTAACACTGACAGACCCAGGCTGCCGGCACCAGGGACTGAACCTCAATCATAGAAGCTAAAGCCAGCTGGCCTTTAGCTCCTGCAGTAGAGCACAGGGCTTTCGCCCCTATGATTGCAGGTTCAATCCCCGGTGCCAGCAACCTGGGTCTGTTAGCATTACATGTAGAAGACCTTGCACCTCCTGAACGAGTAGATGCTTGTGAAAAGGGTCTCAGTGAAGGAGGACTGAGAAGGTGGGTAAGAAAGAGATACCCTCAGGTATATTTCTGTATATTTCCAATGGTCCAATGTAATACAGACCGATACCAGGAAGAAGGGGACAAACAGTTAGAAAAATAACTGGGGTACTGGATCCAGGACACAGGCTGAAAGGTTGTCCTTGAGTGCACCCTCAGAATGCTTGCTTGTTATCTGACTGGTTGCAGGTAGATCACAGCTGAGAGAGCTGGCTGATGACTCTGCCAGCACTTACAGATCTTGCCCTTCTTGACAATTCCATTGGCTTCTTGGCAACCGTTTGCAGAATTTCAGTGGAATTCTGGTAAAATCTGTCATAAATGTACTTGGAAATATTCAGACAAGAAAGTTAATCTTGTATTATGACTGGTAGCCTACCTACTTTAAGATCAAAATTAAGCTGATCTGTTAAAACAAACTGGTTTCTCCATCTTCTAATTGTTTTTCATTCCAATCATGCAAAATATACAGAAGAGACATGTATGTTGCTGAAGAACCCATATTCAAAAAAAAATGTAACTGAGACTACTTTGTTACAGAATATAGCTTTCCATGTTTTTTATAGCTACTGGGAACTCCAATAATATTACTGATAATTAGTACTTGTACAAGTTGTTAATATGCCAAAGTGAGGTATGTTAAGGTTAACAGTGCAATCTTAATTTGATTGCCTTCTAAGTTATACATACACATTGATAGTATGTGATGATGTAATTAAAAACTACTTTTTGCACAGGATCCCTACCCTTATTCAGTGAACATGCTTGCTCATTTTAACCTCGTTCAATGCATGGCCTCCCAATACCTTATTTGTTGTGTATCATTTAAATCTTGCCCTGACTACACAACTACTAAACTTGCCTCAGTTTTTCATTTACACTTACTATAGTGTCTTAGTATTTTGGAAATATTGAATTTGTCATCACAATACATCTATGAGACTAAAATGTTAATATAAGTTACAGGTGGAGAATGGAGACATAGAACATTAATGTGAAAATTTTCCACTTATTTGGATGCCTAATTTGAGAGGTCTGTGGTAAGATTTTTCAGAGACTTCAGCATCAGAGCACTTTATTTTTTCAGAGCACAGCTTCCAGTAACATCAGTTCCAGCTGTCAGTGCTCTGTACTTCTGCAAATCAGATCCTGAGTGTCTCAAAATGGGTTTTCACAAAATGAGGAATACAGTAAGTTATTATCTATGAAGAGTTTTGTTTAAGAGACTTGACAAGCACCACACAAAATTTTGGGCAGAAAGAGGGATAATCCAATTCTCTGGAACGGTACTCACATGGCTTAACCATGAGGTCATTGTGAAGTGGTTCAATCACAGAACCCCTCTTCGGATATTTCCAGGTGTGCTGCGTAGGCCACCAGTTCCCATCTTCTTGCTCTGTGGGGCTCCCCACCACCCTGTCTTGCTAAGCCAGATCCTCTGGTCTCCCCCAGCTAAGGCACAGAGTTGAGTTACCCCCCCCCCGCCCCCCGCAGAGCAATGCAGACACTGATTAAGCACAGCTCTGGACAGGTGTATCCAGGAAATCAAACCCCCTCCTCAGAAGGGATCAAAAACCCAAATAAATCCATCTCTCTCTGTGCAAAAGATGCACAGATAGTGCTCATTAGGTAAGCCCCCTTTATCAGTAAAAGGGAAATATGAACAGTGGTAGCCCTCGCCAGAAGATAAGTACTTATAATGGTCTTGACTATAAACAAAGAGTTTTTATTGAGCAAAACGGTAAGATTTAAGTGGTTATAAATAAAAACAGGCAAATCAAAGTGAGTTGTCAAAAGAGAAAACACACAGCTAATTCTGTTCCCCTAAAAATCTAATTACTTGTGATTCTTACCCTAAACAGGTGCCTTTATATCATGTGAAAACTTCAAGTCAGGAATGATCTTACCCTGACTCGGGTATCCAATATACTGCAAAGCACTTCTGTTTCTCTGTAGGGTGGATCAGGCAATTTCCAAGACATGCTGGAGACAAAAATGGACGAATCCCAGGGCCCTCTTTACACTTTTCCCCTGTGGAGGGAACTCCATTGTTCTATTTGTGTAAAAGTATACTCCCAAGATGGAGACTGTCACAAGTGAGTCACCTGTTTCTGTCCTTTTTCGGCAATCAGCCATTGCCCACTCACTTGTCTATAGGTAGACAAAGTACTTCAGATGTGGATTGGCACCCATTAAGATCTTTTGTAAGCTAAGTATTTCTATTCCTTCATAAGTCAAAGTCACACAAAAGTGTAGCCAAGCCTCCTGTTGAAGGCTTCGCAGAGACAAACATTTGGAACACAAATATGTAGACAATACTTATAACTTCAACTACAAAAATGGTACAAGAACAAAAATAGTATTTACAGATCCAGCAGACTATACTATTGAAAATGACAGGTTATAAGACTCAATTTGTCCAAATCATCTGCCACTTTCTATAAAGCGCTGGGGGGCGGGGGGTTCATCATAGTCAACCTCTGTTTTTCTGCAATCTTTGTTTCATTCATTGCACACTTAACAACTTTTTTACAACTAATGAGTGTAAGGGTCTTACAGAAAATAGCCTCCTGCACTCCCAGACCATTATTTTTCTAAGGCACTGAATAAAGCAGCAGTCCTGGGGAAGAAACAGCATGTGGTCATGTATTAAAGTCAGTCATAATGCATACTCCCAACAGGACCAAAGTATGGCTACATGGACAACATTATTTCTGGCATTTCCAATTTTTTCAGTGTTTGACTTCACGGCCTTAATCTCTTTAATGTAGTTGTCTGTACACTATTTTCTATGTTTTTAAAAAAGCAAACTGAAAACCAGAACTTTCAACTTCTCAGGTATAGTTACTCATGCATATTACATCATCAAAATTAGGTCCTTTAGATCAGTGGTGCCCAATAGGAATCTGAAGATTGCCACATTTGTAGTTGTCATCCTTCCATATTCACCATAGCCCCACCTCCATTCTAAATGAATGCCCTTCCCCTCCCGCTCGAGCCAGGCTCCACCAGTCCCCCATTCTAATGTAATGCCTCTGATTCACCAGAACTGCTGCTGGATCTGCTTCCGGGTCACTGCCACCATGCGCTTCTCTCACCATGCGGTGGGGTGTGTGCATGGAGCCAATGGACAGCACTCCCCACATGCAGTTCTAGGCGGAGCTGCATTTGAAGGATCCAAGAGCCACATAAGACTACAGAGCCGGACTCGCCACACAACGGTGTCCTATTCGCCACTTGTGGTGGGTGGTGAACGTATTGGACGCCGCAGCTTTAGATCCGAAGAGCCACATACCATGAAAGCTAACAAAGTGCCATAGTGCTAGTTTGTCATCTTCAGTGGATCACTACTAGCATTTTGCCATTGATTATCAGTGAGGCTTAGGCATTGTCTCCACTCATATTTATACAACATAGCTGCGTGGACGAGGGGTTTGCCAAAAAGCTGTAGCTAATACAATTGGGGGAAAGCTAACACACATACAAGTGTTCAAATATTTATTCAATGAAAGGCAGAACCCTGAAAGCAGCAGTGTGCAGAAAGACATTGCGCTGATAATGAATAATAAATTTGAGTTAATGTTGCAAAAATACCAGTGAAAATTCAGACTGTAGAAGCAAACAACACAGTGGGAAAGAGACATTTCTGCATAAGGCTCTGGTAAGAGCACTTTCATTTTGGAGCTCCTCAAAACTAACAACATAACGACAAAGCACAGAGTTCCAAGATTTAAAAAAAGTAATGGGAGGAAAGAGAAGTTACTCACCTGTAGTAACGATGGTTCTTCGAGATGTGTCCCCGTGGGTGCTCCACAGTAGGTGTCAGGCTTGCCCGGCGCCGCAGATCGGAATTCTTCTAGCAGTTTCCACTGGATCATGCATGTGCCAATGCGTGCCGCTCCCTTGCGTGCCCCCGGCCATATGCGCGATCCGGTCCCCCCCAGTTCCTTGACCAACCGCCCCGGATGCTCCTGAAAAACACTGGACAGAGATCCGAAGTGGGGAGGATGGGCGGGTAGTGGAGCACCCACGGGGACACATCTTGAAGAACCATCGTTACTACGAGTGAGTAACTTCTCTTTCTTCTTCGAGTGGTCCCCGTGGGTGCTCCACAACAGGTGACCACCCAGCAGTAACCCAAAGTAAGGAGGTGGGTACTCGATTCATGTGCAGCTTGCCCCCGAGAGGACTGCTGTCAACAGACGGGTATCCCCATTGAATACCCGATGCAGGGCATAATGCTTGGTGAAGGTGTCGTAGGATGACCAAGTCGCCGCTCTGCAAATGTCTTTCAACGCGATTCCCTTGAAGAAGGCCGTTGATGCCGCCACTGCTCTGGTGGAGTGAGCCCTGGGCGGGGCTAGTAAAGGAGTCTTTCGAAGCTTGTAGCACAGTTTTATACAGGACAAAATGTGATTTGAAATTCTCTGGGACGAGAGGCCTTCCCCTTTCGACCTGGGAGCGAGACACACCAGAAGCCTGTCCATTTTCCAGAAGGGCTTAGTTCTGTCTATGTAAAAGGCCAACACCCTCCTCACATCTAGGAGATGCGGGCGTGCCTCCTTGCCGGAGCTGTGAGGCTTTGGGTAAAATGAGGGTAATACTATTGGTTCGTTAATGTGAATCTCCGAGGAAGCTTTCGGAACGAAGGCTGGGTGTAACAGCAAGATCACCGCCTCCTTTGAGAATACTGTGCAGGGTGGCATTGCCATCACTGCTGCGAGCTCGCTCTCCCTGCGGGCTGACGTAATTGCAAGAAGGAAGGTCGTTTTCATGGTAAGTAGTCGGAGGGGTACCGTGGCTAATGGTTCGAAGGGTGGTCCCGATAGCGTGTGGAGTACCAAGTCCAAACTCCACGACGGTGGTAGCGGTTTTCAAGGAGGGTACAGGTTTACCAGCCCCTTCAAGAACCTTGTGACGACAGGATGGGTGAATACGGTGGACCCTTCCTCTTTGTGCCGAAAAGCTGATATAGCTGCGAGGCGGACCTTTAGCAAGGATAGAGAGAGCCCATGTCATTTGAGGTCCAGCAGGTATTCTAGAATTACAGTTATAGGGACGTCAGGAAGAACTAACTGTTTGGCAGAGCATCAGGCGGTAAAGCATGTCCATTTCTGTTTGTAAGTCCTCCTGGTGGAGGTCCTTCGGCTACACTCTAAGACTTGTCTTACTCCCTCCATACACGTGCTCTCTAAGGCTTTGAGCCATGGATTAACCATGCTTGTAGGCGGAGTCCCTGAGGATGCGGGTGCACTATGGACCCCTGAGCCTGCGTAAGTAAGTCCGGCACTACCGGTAGGGGGAGTGGTGGATGGCCTGACATGCGCAGAAGCAGGGGAAACCATTGTTGTCAGTCCCAGGTCGGGACTATGGGTATCATGCGAGCTCTCTCCCTTCTGGCTTTCTGTAGAAACTTGTAGATGAGTGTTGTGGGGGGGAACACGTAGAGTAGAGGGCCCTTCCATGAGATCATGGAGGCGTCCCCCAAGGACCCCTGCCCTATTCCTGCTCTGGAGCAGTACTGAGAGCATTTCTTGTTGTGTTGGGTGGCAAACAAATCGACTTGGGGAAACCCCCAAGTGCGAAATATGCGTCGGAGCAGGTCGGAGCGCATCTGCCACTCTTGCGTGAATGCAAAACGTCTGCTTAGTTGGTCTGCCTTCACGTTGTGGATGCTGGGCAAGTATGAGGTTTTCAACGTTATGTTGTTGGCAATGCACCAGTTCCACAATCGGACTGCTTCTGACCATAGCGCACAGGACCGTGCCCCCCTTGTCGATTGATGTAAAACATGGTGGAGGTATTGTCGGTATTGATCCCAACTACTTTGCCATGCAGGCATCTCCGAAAATGTCTGCACGCATTGAATGCTGCTCTGAGCTCCAGTATGTTTATGTGCAGTGTCTGTTCCGCGGGGGACCATAGCCTTTGCGTCACCTTGCTGCCAATGTGTGCTCCCCATCCTATGTGGGAGGCATCGGCTGTAAGAAAAATAGAAATTTGTGGTTGGTAGAAGGGTACTCCCACTAGAAGGTTCTTGGGATCTGCCCACCATGCTAGTGACTTCCGTACCTCCGTCGTGGGCGATACTACCCTGTGGGTGGTATGGGCTGCTGGTCTGTAAACGCTCAGCAGCCAATGCTGCAGGCTTCGCATATGTAGCCTGGCATTCTGTACCATGAACGTGGAGGCCGCCATGTGCCCCAACAGTTGCAGACATGTTAGGATTGGCACCGTGGGGCTGTACATCGTGACTTGTACCAGTGATTTGATGGTGCGGAAGCGGGCGTTGGGCAGGTATACTCTTGATGTAATAAGAGTTTGTGCGCGCCCCTATGAATTCTATATCTTGCATGGGCTTGGTCTTTGACTTTGCGAGGTAGATAACTAGACCCAGCGAAGTGAACGTGTTCGCGGTGACGTGTATCATGCGTAGGACCTCCGCCTTCAAGGCCCTTTTCAGTAGGCAGTCGTCCCGATATGGAAAAATGAACACGCCCTGCCTGTGCAGGTAAGCTGATACCACTGCCAGGGTTTTGGTAAAAACTCTGGGTGCCGAAGATAGGCCAAACAGAAGAACTCTGTATTGGAAATGCTCCCCACCTACCTTGAAGTGGAGGAAACGTCTGTGTGCCGGGTGGATTGTTATATGAAAGTAAGCGTCTTGTAAGTCGAGGGCTGCAAACCAGTCTCCATTGTCCAGTGCCGTAATTATGGAGGCAACTGTAATCATCCTGAAGCGCTGTTTGCGCAAGTACCGGTTGAGGCCCCGTAGGTCCAAGATCGGCCTCCAGCCTCCTGTTTTCTTCTCTGTTAGGAAGTATCGTGAGTAAAAGCCTTTCCCTTGGAATTGTTCCGGTACTCTTTCCACCGTCCCTATGAACATGAGGTGATCCACCTCCTGCTTCAGCCTTGTCTCGTGAGAAGGGTCCCTGAGAAGAGGCCGGGTGGGAGGTTTCGGTGGTGGTAGTGACTGGAAGGGGAATCGTGTAACCCGTAGCTATAATTTCCAGCACCCATTTGTCTGTTGTGATGTTTTGCCATTGGGAGTAGAACGGTTTGAGGCGATGATGGAACATGAGGTGAGAGTGGCATTGAGAGATGGTGTTGATAGTGCAGTCCTCAACATACCCGTCAAACTTGCTGTCTTTGGGCTTGCCCCGAGGTTGTGCAACTTTGTTGAGGATGTCACCTGGGGGCCCTGTACTGCTGCTGCTGTTGATGGCGCCCTTGGTCATAGCCTCGCTGATATTGTGCGCACTGTGGTTGGTAAGCGTAGCACCTTTGCTGGGGGTAGAATTTCTTTTTCTTGTATGGTGGAGTATAGATACCTAGAGTCCTAAGTGTGGCCCTCGAATCTTTGCTAGAGAGTAGGACCGAGTCGGTTGATTCTGCAAACAACTTTTGCTTATCGAATGGAAGATCTACGATCTTCGCCTGTAGATCTCTGGGGATACCAGACGTCTGGAGCCAGGATTCCCTACGCATTACCACTGCTGCAGCTGTTGAGTGTGCCACTGTGTCCGCCACGTCCAGGGCAATCTGAACTCCCGTTTGCGAGGCCGCGTAGCCCTCCTGGACGATTGCCTTTAGCACTGGCTTCTTGTCCTCTGGGAGGAAGTCCATGAGAGAGGTAAGTCTAGAGTAATTGTCAAAGTTATGGTTTGATAGATGTGCCGCATAGTTTGGCATTCTCAGTAATAAGGTAGAGGAGCAGTAGACCTTTCTGCCGAACAGGTCTAAGTTCTTTGCATCTTTATCTGACCCCCCCCCCGATTTATATTGAGGCATCTTTGACCTCTGTTGGGACGATTCGACCACCAAAGAATTGGGCTGTGGGTGGCTAAACGGGAATTCCATGCCTTTGGCTGGGACGAAGTATTTCTTATCCGCCCTTTTATTCGTAGGCGGAATGGAGGCCGGAATCTGCCATATGTTAGTGGCTGATTCCATAATGCCTTCGTCCAGTGGGATGGCAATTTTAGATGAAGCTGGGGGTCTGAAATTTTTCAGGAGTTTATGATGTTTCTCCTGCACCTCTGATATTTGAATGTCCTGTGTGTATGCTACTCTTTTGAACAGATCTTGGAATTGTTTAAGGTCATCCGGGGGGGAGACGTCCCTGGGGACAACTGCCTCATCTGGGGAGGATGAGGAGGCGCTGCTAGGATATACCTCCTCCAACTCCTCTGATTCCTGAGTTTTCTGGTATGCTTGCTCTTTCGTGGGTTGTGAAGGAAGGTCGCGGGACTCTGGACCCATTTCCACCTGGGAAAACTGCATTCCTCTCCCAGAACGGGAGTGTATGTGGGGGTGTTGGCGAGGTGTGGGTGGGGATCTGCCCCTGGATCTGGACCTCCGATGTCAGTGTTCAGTATGATGAGGACAGCCATAACAACATGGGCAAGGGCCCAGTGATGGAGATCTGGACCCCGATCGGAGTGTGTACCTATGATGTCTGGAAGAGCGTGATCTCCTTGATGACATTGATAATGGTGAAGATGGTCTGTGATAGTATTTGTAGGGATCCATGCCTGAAAAGGGTGAAGGTTGTCTGAGCCAAGGCGGTGGTGGTTGGAGGAACGGGGAGGGGGGGCCTGAAACAGGCCGTTGGAGTTGCTGTCCGGCGCGGCCTGCGTATCTTGGGGGGGGGGGGGGGGGTTGGGTGATAACGGCAGCGCAGCAATGCCTGGAGATGGACTGCGGTGCTGGGTTTTAGCCCTAGCTTTCCCCCGTCCTTGCAGGGTAGGTGCTGCTACCTCCCATGCCGGGGATCTCGGCCCCGCTATCTGTGCCATGCTTGGTGCTGTCATATGCGGTGCTGCACGGGTAGCTTCCTCCGGCGCTGTTTGGCCCCGTGCTGGGTGCCTTTGCACCGTTGGCGCCTTGAGAGCCGGTGCCATGTGAGGCAGCACCACCAATTCCAGTGCTTGGCGCGCTGGCGCCGGCAGCGCCCTCGGTGCCAACTGTTGAATAGTCGGAGGCCCGGCCACGGCCGCGTGCGCAACCGTGCTGCTGCTATCATCAGCCCACGGGTCAGGGCTCTGCGTTCCGCTCATCCTGCTCGCTGAGGTCGCCGGCAAGGATCGAGCTGGGGAGCGTTTCTTCTTCTTTTGCACAGAGGGGGTCAAAGAAGCCGCCTTCCTTTTGTGCGACTCTGAGGACCCTTCTGTGTGAGGCTCCTCTGGTGGTTCGGGCTGAAGGACCTTTTCAAACAAGATCATTTTGAGCCTCATTTCCCTGTCATTCCTGGCCCTGGCTGTAAGCTTAGCGCAGTGAGAGCACTTCTGAGTAACGTGGGACTCCCCCAGGCAACGAATGCACTTACTTTGCTCATCAGAGGCAGGCATGGCCTCGCAGCATGACTCACACTTCTTAAATCCTGACGAAGACACCCCGGTGAGTCTAACTGTTAATAGGGTACTTAGCCGCTAATCACAGTGTTTTTAAAACAAACAACATTTACGGCCTTTAGGGTAGCGGACGGCCTAAGCAGCCTTCTTTGTCCGCTCTTCTCCCCTCCGTTCCTCTTCTCTCTTACTTAGTTACTTTTTTTTTTTTTAAATGTATAATAGCAAAAACAAGCTATCAACTAAGAATTAACAGTCTTATCTGTCTCAGGCATTGGAGCCGGAGCAGATTCCGTCTGCAGCTGTTGGCGGTTGAGAAGGAACTGACGGGGACCGGATTGTGCACATGACCAAGAGTGCGCGAAGGAGTGGCGCGCATCGGCGCATGCACGATCCGAAGGAAACTGCTAGAAAATGTCCGATCTGCGGCACCGGGGCAAGCCCGACACCCACTACTGTGGAGCACCCACGGGGACCACTCGAAGAAGAACCTCCTATTTAGCTCAGACTCCAATGACAGGGTGTCAGTGATGGTGGACTCGAGGTACACGAACTCGTGGACGACCTCTAACGAACAGTTGCAATGCTGATTGATGGAGGTTCAGCAACGTCCTGAGCAAGTACATTGGTCTTCTTTAGGCTGATGGAAAGCCCGAAGTCCTCGCATGCTTTGGAGAACCGATCCAGCAGTTTCTGAAGCTGGTCTTCTGTGTGTGATACTACAGCAGCGTAATCTGCAAACAGTAAATCTCTGATGAGGACTTCCCTCACCTTGGATTTAGCTTTCAGCCTTGCAAGATTAAACAGCTTCCCATCAGATCTTGTGTGCAAAAAGATGCCCTCTGTTGAAGATGCAAAGGCGTGCTTCAGGAGGAGCATGAAGATGATCCCGAACAATGTCGGAGCAAGGACGCATCCTTGTTTGACGCTGCTCCTGATGCTGAAAACATCTGATAATGTGTTGTCACATTGGATGGTTCCTCTCATGTCTTCGTGGAAAGACTGGATCACCTTGGGTAACCGTGGCGGACAGCCTATCTTGTGGAGCAGTTTGAACAGTCCATCCCTGCTGACCAAGTCGAAGGCCTTGGTCAGGTCGATGAAATATGGAGAGCTGTAAAAGAAGGTCTATTAAAACCTATAGTTACTTTTCACCTCTTTCAACATAAGAGCCCAGTCGAGTTCTTATTTTGAGAAGATTTTGTTCAGTGTTAAAATATTCAGTCCTTCACCAGAGAGCTGAGTTTCCCGAGAGTGAAATTCTGCGGAAAGTGTTCTTCGTTAAGAAAAGAATGTTACATTAACTCTGAAGGGATCCTTGTTTTTACAGGATCCACATACAGTATTTCAAATAGCAGAATGAAATGGAAGTTCTTGCTTTCAAAAAACATTCACTGCTTTCTAAATGGCTCCAACAGTTGGAGTACTCAACTGCAGGTCTCAATTGTGGAACTAGAAGGCAGTATACTCAAAACTCCACCGAAAGATGAATATCAAGTATATGTTTCTGCTGAATATCACAGAAAACAGAATATATGTAGAACAGTCTCTCCATCTCTGAAGGTAAGACTAAACATGAGAAAATGTAATGAAAAATTCTGTATTAGTAATGGAAGGGCTTAGATGACCTATTTCACCTGTAAATTACTGAAGATGAATCGTTCTCTTTTACCCACATACATAGCTACCAAAATTAAATCTAAAACCAACAGAGCATGCTGATATCTCTAGAAAAAGTACTGTTAACCATTCCAGTCCTTTTTATTGTGTTAGATATTCACTACCTCATAGATATGTGGAAAGCTAAGTTCTGTAAAGCTACTCAGTTAGAAATACCACAAATGTGGTGATCAATACTCTTTTATTATGGTGAACTAATTCCTTTAAAATGCTAGAGAATAATGCCATTCACACCAGTATGAATTTCTAGATCTTGAGTTATGTTTCACTGTTAGCTGCATGACTTCATTTGTCATTAATTTCTGTTTTCATGACCTTCATGAATGACTCCAGGTGGATGGTGGTCAATATAGAAATAGTAATCTAATGTGAGAGCACAGGAATACAGATACTTAACTGTAAAACCATTCTTACAGTGTATGCTAAAGCGTGTAGGCAGCAAAAAGTATAACTGAAATAAGTAGATGTTCTTGCACTTGTCATTGAGAAGCACTTTGCATGTATTTGGCGCATGTAACAGTAGTAGCAGCAGCAGCTTGCCCTTGGTGCTGATTTCTGACTACTCTAAAATGTCTCCTGTGAGCCAGAATACACTGGCTGTTGCTGATCATGCTGTGAGACACCTGCACTGGCTACTAGGCTTGTCATGACGCACAAAACCCTACCATCTTCAGCTTGACATTATGCAAGTTATAATTATTCATCCAAATGAATATGTCAAAGCAGCAGCAGCAGACCTCTCATCAGCAAGAAAGAAAAATACATCAAAACATTATCAACCCAGCAGGAAGACAGGGACCATAAGGAAAATTACCCATTTTTAATATGGATGCCATAAAGCCATGTCTATTATTATTCAGAAAAGGAAAATAAAGATCTTCCAAGTTTAAGTCCATAAGCATTGAAAGAGTACTTAAAATAGGCAAGAGCAGACCAAAAAAAAAACAAACCACAATCACCTGAAATATATTTATATTCCCTTTAACAGGCATTTGTATTATAACAGTGACATTACCAAAGCTTTGGTTAAGGGTCTTGTCAGTGTTTGCATTAAAGGTGACATGCACATTAAAATTAAAAAAAAAAAAACAAAAAAAATAAAAAAAAACAGATCAGAATTGAATTATGAATACCCAAAATATTCTGGTCTGTTAACCGTCGCATTCAGCATGTCTTCCTTTTTAATCTTCTTGGGTACCAAAATATTCAGCCACACAAGGAATTGCTGGATATTGCACCAGGTTATCTCCCAACAATCCCGATGGTAAAACACCAAATTGCTTGAGCATGAATTATGCTTAACTGGGTTAATTCTAAATATTCTGAAAAAAAGCGTGGTTTTGTATTTTTTCCAACTCGCAAACACACTTTTGGAAAAAAATTCCCATTCTTATCAATAAAGGCAGACTCCATCCTCTAACAGGGCTTTATAATTGATGCACAGTGGCTATGTCTACACTACAATGCGGTTTCGAAAGCGCATCTTTTGAAAATACATTCTGAAAGACAGCCTTTCAAAATGGAGCGTGCACATAGCCAAATGCAGATTGAAGGAATGACATGCCCTTTCAAAAGGCCCATCCACACTGAAACCATCCATACATCCTAGGGTGCCTTTTCAAAAGTAAACGTCCACAAAACGCCATGGGCAGGGTCTCATAGCGGACAAGCACTGGGGCTATCGCCAGCTGCTCCTTTAAAGGGCCCCTCCCCAAGACCCTTGTTGTGCACTCAAGGGTCAGTTAGCCACGCTCAAGCAAGCAGAGGGAGACGATGCAGAGGAGGCACTGTGGGGCATACTATGGACCCCAAACAGGTCCCCACCTGCCACCACCCATCCAGGCTGTGGCCAGCATATTGGCTGCGGTTCTGGTGGCAGTCCTCCAGCAGCTTTGGGTGGCCACCCTGCTTGCCACCATCCTGCAGGCTCTCCTCAGGGTGTAACACTTGTCTTGGGCCATCTGCCACTTGTGCGGCTACCCCACAAGCACAGACTGGTGGGACCGACTGGTACTGGAGGACTGGGGTGACAACTGGTGGCTGCAGAACTTCAGGATGACCAAGGGGAAATTCCTGGACCTGTGCCACTGGCTCACCCCAGTCCCCCAGCACCACAACACCTGGATGATGCCTGCACTCCCCCTGCAGAAAAGGGTGGCCATTGCCCTATGGAAACTGGCCTCCCCAGACAGCCACCAATCTGTCAGCCACCAGTTCAGGGTGGGCAAGGCCACCGTTGGGGCCATCTTTATCGAGGTAAGCCATGCTTGGGTCACACTCCCACCACAGGCAGTGGGCCCCCACCACAGGAGCATCATCGGAGATCCAGGGGTTAGCCCCTGCAAGGGTGGGGGAGGTGATGGGGACTGGACACTGGCAGAGGACAGGGGCAAGGTGTCCTGGGGAGGAATAACCTGTAGGGAATGGGAACAGGGACAGGGCAGCGGAGACAGGGATGGGTGGGCACAGAATTCCCCAATCCACATTCATGAGCGTGTTCTCCCCTCAAGCCCTGCAGGTTGTCCGGGTCCTCCTGCACCAGCTCATCCACGTCGGAGACCTCGACATTGCCCTTGCGGGATTCCAGTTGTACTTCCCCAATTGCTCTGGGGCACTGGATGGCACCCACATTGCCATTTGGGCCCCAGAGCACAGTGGCAGGGCCTACGTAAACCACAAGGGCTACCATTCTGTGTTGCTGCAGGTGCTTGTTGACGCCAAGGGCTGGTTCATGGACATATGTGTGGGCTGCTCCAGCTGTGCCCATGATGCCCGTGTGTTCCAGAACTCATGGCTTGGCTGCCAGATGGGTAAGGGGACTTACATCCCCTGGTAGGAGCTCCTCATCGGGGACACCACAATGCTGCCCTGCATTGTGGCCAATGTGGCCTATCCCTTGCAGCCTTGGCTCAACTGGCCCGACACAAGACACATGTAGCCTACCCGGGTCATTTTTAATGAGTGGCTCAATTGGACCCATAATATGGTGAAGCGGGTGTTTGGTCACCTCAAGGGGTGCTTCTGCTGCCTTCTAAAGAGGTTGGAGGTGGGCCACCTCAACGTCCTGGCGGTGGGCAGGGCATGCTACACCCTGCACAACTTCATGGAGGCGACGCACAAGCCCTTTGTGCTGGGGTGGCTGCCGAGGACGGGCACACCCATGAGCAGCCAGCCACTGCCATGTGCCACCAGGCGCAGCGGGACAGGATGCGGTTAAGGAGGCCCTGGCGAGGCCTTCGCCAAGGAGCCATGATGACCCCCCCCCACACAACCTCCATCACCATCCTGCACACATACACAGGGGAAACCACAAATAAACTTTTAACTTGGCACATAACACAAAAGTCTGCATCTACATAACATTTGGAACTATGTACACGGAGACCTCAGGCAGGGGGCAGACAGCAACACTCCAGGAGGGCTAGTAGTGGTGGTGCAGGGCTTTAAGCGTCCGCTGCATCACCAGGGTCTTTGCAGGAAGCGTGGGGAAGGGAGGAGCTGCCTCTGCACATCCAGCCCTGGCCATTATCATGTTTGCCAGTTGACAGAGACCAGATGGGGGTAATATGGTTGGGATCAGGGCAGTGGGGGTGGGGGCAGGTTGGCAGGGGGCAGGCTGGAGGGGGGCCAGGAGCAGGAGGGCCTTGCAAAGGGGCAGCAGATGTGGCCAAGTGGTTGGTCACAGCCTGGGTCAATGAGTCCAGATTGGCCACCACCCTGTCTCAGGCCTGCCGCTCCATCGCGAGCCACTCCTGCAGCACGCTGGTGAGGTTCCGTAAGGCAGCTGTGCATGCAGGGTCTCCCACGTCCTCCTCCCTGCCCCACACCTCCTGCAAAGACCCTGGCGATGCAGCGGTGCTGGAGCTGTGAAGACAGAAGGGGACAAAGGACTGGGCCATTAGTCCCACACAATGGTTCCTGTGTCCCTGTCCCTCCCTCCACCATCCTGGGGGAGCCTTTGATGTCCGGATTCCGGGGCTCCTCGCATGGCTGGAGCAAGCACAGGCTTACATCTGATTCCCTGGCCTCCCAGTCCTTCCAGGGTTCTGTGGCCCATGGTACTGTCTGGGATGGCTGATGCTGAGTGCTGTGCGCAGCCCCCTCCAGGGATCTGGGAGCATGGTCATCCAGGTTGCATCTGGACTGGGACCAGCGGCCATGTGGCTGGGCTGCGACCACCCCAGACAGGACTGAATGCCCCCTCCCCAGGTTCTAGGGCTACTGGGACGCACAACACCTACCTGAGGGTCGCTCCAGGAAATCGGGCAAGGCACAGGTGGAGGAGGTCTGGCTGGACAGACTGGATGGGATGTAGATGATGAGGACCCGCTCACTTGAGTCCTTGTCATTGCTGGTGGCCTCCAGGTGCCGGACCATCTGCTGAGGCCTGTAGGTGGCTGGTGGTCCTGGGGGGGTCCTCGCTGTCTGTCCCCAGCTCTGTCTCCAGCTTTGACTCAGCTTTGTTGAGGACCATGGCCAGGGATGTGGCCTCCTTGGGGCCAAGGAGTTGGTCCAACTCTTTAAAATAGGGGTAGTTGGTGGGCACTGCCCCCGACCATCCAGCCACATCCCTGGCCTTGCAATACCCCTGCCTCAGTTCTTTCACCTTGGACCTGACCTGGGCATGGTGCAGGTGGGATGGTCCCGGCCAGTGAATGCCTTCAAGAGCCACTCAAAGGCAGCCGTGTTCCTCCAGAAGGAGAAGAGGTCCTGGAGTTTGGCCTCCATCCAGGAGAGGGTCCATTTTTTTGGGCCTGGCTCAGGTCCTGGGGGGACTCCCCACTGTTCTTGTGAGGCCTCTGGGGTGAGCAGGGGTCTGGGGTGCTGGCCATGGGTCCAGGAAGCTTGCTGTCATGCCTGGGGCATCGCAGTCTGCAGCATGCACATGAGCAGTACGTGCTCCCTGCTACCAGTTTGCTGTCAGCTTCCTGCCTAGGGACTTGTGGGCGGACACAGGAGCCATACAGCTTTGCTTGCACTGTGAGTGGCGTCTCCTTTCACCTGCTGATCATCGCCATGGAGGACTCCCTCCTTCAAAATAGCTGTCTGTGGAACGTCTACACATGCTCTCATTCAAATGAGTCTTTTGAAAGGTGGCACTCCTCCCACCATGGGAAAGGAGGACTGACTTCAACAGAACATCCCTGTTCTTTTGAAATTAATTTCAAAAGGCCACGGTTTGTGTGTCGACACTCCATGGGGAATTTCGAGAGAGTCTCTTCTTTCGAAGTTCCTTTTGAAAGTACTTGCTAGTATGACACAGCCAGTATGTTGGAGCCTCATTCAAAATTAGAGCAGACTATCTGTAGTTGAAATAAATTGTCATTGGTTGCGAAGACAGAAAAATGATAAGTCTCCAGATAGTAGCAGCAACGAAGGGTCCTGTGGCACCTTACAGACTAACAGAAAAGTTTAGAGCATGAGCTTTCGTGAGTTAACTCACTTCTTCAGATCTCCAGATAGTAGGCATCCTTCAGTCTGCATAGACTATGGATCGCGCCCTTTATAGTTTCAACTGAGGGGTTCATTTACAGTGTCTGCTGTGACTATGAAGACCCACATGAGAGTGACAGTCCTTGCTGCATCTTTTGCAGATGTGGTGGGTGTCTGGCAAGTCCTTAGTGTGCTTTCTGTGTGCTCCCTTCTCCTCCGCTAGCTGTCTGATCCTCATCTCGCCCTTCTGAAGGCCCTTGTGTAACCCCTGCCTCCATCTGCTGCGGTCGTCTGCTAGTTCTTCCCAGTTGTCCAGCTTGGTGTTTACCTCTCTGAGGTCTCTCTTGCAGACATCTTTGTAGCGCAACTGGGGGCATCCGGGAGGTCTTTTGCCAGAGGCTAGCTCACCATATAGGATGTCTTTTGGAATCCTTCCATCATTCATCCTGTGGACGTGGCCAAGCCAGCGGAGCTGACGCTGCCTGAGGAGGATGTGCATAGTTGGGATTCCAGCTTGCTCGAGGACAGCGGTGTTGGTCACTCTGTCCTTCCATGATATTCCGAGGATGCGCCTGAGGCAGCGCAAGTGGAAGACGTTCAGCCTCTTTTCCTGGAGGGCATAAAGGATCCAAGTCTCGCTGCCATAAAGGAGGGTGCTGAGGTTGCAAGCTCTGTAGACTTGCATTTTGGTGTGAGTGTACAGCTTGTTGTTATTCCACACTCTCTTGCTGAGTCTGGACAGAGTTGCGGCCGCTTTTCCGATCCACCTATTTAGCTCAGTGTCCAACGACAGGGTGTCAGTGATGGTGGACCCGAGGTAAACGAACTCGTGGACGACCTCTAACATATAGTTGTCAATGCTGATTGACGGGGATTCAGCAACATCCTGACCATGTACGTTTGTCTTCTTTAGGCTGATGGTAAGCCCAAAGTCCCTGCACGCTTTGGAGAACTGACCCAGCAGTTTTTGAAGCTCGTCTTCTGTGTGAGACACTACAGCAACATCGTCTGCGAACAGCATGTCTCTGATGAGGACTTCCCGCACCTTAGACTTAGCTTTCAGCCGTGCAAGGTTAAACAGTTTCCCATCAGATCTTGTGTGCAGCAAGATGCCCTCTGTTGAAGATCCAAAGGCATGCTTCAGGAGGAGTGCGAAGAAGATCCCGAACAATGTCGGAGCAAGCACGCATCCTTGTTTGACGCTGCTCCTGATTCTGAAAGCATCCGATAAAGCGCCGTCATATTGGATGGTTCCTCTCATGTCTTCGTGGAACGACTAGATCATCTTGAGTAACCGTGGAGGACAGCCTATCTTGTGGAGCAGTCTGAACAGACCATTCCTACTGACCAAGTCAAAGGCCTTGGTCAGGTCAATGAAGGCTATGTAGAGTGGCTTCCTGTGCTCCCTGCACTTCTCCTGCAGCTGCCTTAGAGAGAAGACCATGTCAACGGTAGACCTCTCTGCGCAGAATCCACACTGCGATTCGGGGTACACCCTCTCAGCAATCTTCTGGAGTCTGCCAAGGATGACGCGAGCGACCAGTTTACCAGTGATCTCCAGATAATTACACTATAAACAGTTTCTCTTATCCCAGTTGCTTGGAACAGTCAATATATAATATAATTCTAATCTCAATCAGTTTTTCTACTTTAAGATTATTTAGGTCACATTGACAATGCCAAATTGTCACCTATTTGGAACATGACTGTAAATGTTACCATTTTTAACTTATCAGACAGGGTTGATTTTTCAGAGGTTTGTTTAAAAGCACTTAAAAAAAAGTTACCCAAACTGGTAGTTATTAAAGTTATCAACAGCAAACTATCAGAGCTGAAATTTACTGAAGACATTTTTGATGCTTTTAACTTAAGGCAGGTTGTATTTTTCAGTCCACCAAAAACATCAATTTAAATATTTTCAGAAGTTAAACATGAATTTACACAGGTCTTGAGTGGCTTTAAAAAAGGGATTGAAAGTGATATTTATATACATAAGTCTGTATTTACAACAGGAGCATCAAAGCCACCACAATTTATAGAACAAACAATATGCACGTAACTTGTTCCAAAACATGTATGGACTCAACCAAAGCTCTGAAAATGGAAGGAAAAAAAAAGGGAAATGTTCAAATAAGGTTATTATTCTCCTATATACATTCTTGCCTAGATACGAAGTTGTTCCTTTACCAGACTCCCAATGAAATGTGTGTGTCACCCTGAAAGTGACAAAACTCACTTTTGCCATTCGGAAGTTATGCAGCTGCCCCAAACTCTTACTGACAAAATCTTTATGCCCCATTACAATAAATTAATGTTTTAAATATACTTGCACACTTTATTAGGTGGAAACCCTAACAATCTTAAAAAGCCATGAAAACAAAAAGCAGTCAAATAGCACTTTAAAGACTAGCAAAATAGTTTATTAGGTGAGCTTTTGTGGGACAGACCCACTTCTTGGTCTGAAGAAGTGGGTCTGTCCCACGAAAGCTCACCTAATAAACTATTTTGCTAGTCTTTAAAGTGCTACTTGACTGCTTTTTGTTTTGATAGTGTATAGACTAGCACGGCTTCCTCTCTGTTACTATTAAAAGGCCATGATTTTTTTAAACATACATTTCCAAAAAAAGTGTTTGGTTTTATTTAATTCAGGAAAATCAAATATTTTCTTAGTGTGAATTTATCTGTAAATGCAGTACCAAGAACATGCGCAGATATTGAAGGGAGAGATGCAAAAAACATCAGGCCTTCCATAAAAAAGGAAAGCAGTGGCATTTGGTTCTTAATTAGAACAAATTGTTAAATTTATGATACTATAGAATATTTAAATACTCTTATTAAGATGCATACATTATGAAGGATTGTTATTTATTTTAGCCAATGTTTTAGAAATATTCATCAAGGTTTAGAGGGCACTTCTTTCCCTGATATCAGTACTTATTATCTCATGCATTTATTTCTCACTATCATTCATAAATATCTGGAGTCCCAGCAGTTTAGTGTGTAAGAGAAAGGGTTGAAACTTTCAACATGGTTTAGGAAACATTTTAGAAATTGCAATCTGATGGAAGCAAATTAATTTAAACTATAAATGTTGCACAAATCAGCATGAATGAACTAAGTAAAGCATTTCCCCAGCTTGTGTGAAGGAAGAAGTAAAAAAAGACAATGGGAAGAGAGCTCAAAAAAGTCAGATATGTTTTCTTTTTAAATTTACCATTACCACTCATCTGCATATAGAACATAAACACTATGTAAATATATATTCAAGCTGGTAAATAAATACTATGTTAGTTATTAGAAAAGGCTGTCATACAAATTTACCTGTGGAATCCAAGAGACAGCAAATTCAACAGGGAAGTCAACAAAGCATTCTGGTGGTTCTGCAGGATACTGTGGAAAAAATATTTTAATCATTTGTTGCTCCTTCTGTGTGATTTATAAGTCAAACCGATGCATTGTTGGGGAAAATTGATATCTGGTGAAAGAGTATGAATACAAAATTCAAGAGCCTCATACACTTTGAGACATTGGGCTTCCAAAGAAAATATGTAAACTATTTCTCCAGACACTAATGAAGTATCAGTAGATCTCACTTATGCAAGAAACTTTCAATAAACACAAACATTCAGTACAACAGATTTTATTGAAATCAAAAAGCTGTCAGTTTGTAAAGTGTATAGTGTTTATAAAGAGAAAAATTTTTAGAAAGGACAAGCAGAGAAAATTCAAGATGGAAGAAGGACATTTCTTTCCATCTTTTCTTCAGCCTGTTAGATTAGTACTTTTCATGTTACTATACGCCCAATTAGCTACATTTACATTCCAAGGTAGAGAAAATTTATCAACTCTTCCCAACCCTAGGATTCAACTTTCAATCTCAACAAATGTGCCTGATATGCAGCAATACTGAAAGGTAGTACTGTCAAATGTTCAGAACCTTCCCGTGGTGAACCTGAACTGCAACTGTTTACTGCTTCTCCAAAAACTGATAAACTTGGACATGTCATAAATATATTCTATTCTTTTAAAAAAAATCTAACATTAAAATTAAAAATCAGCAAGAACAAACATCCACAGGCTATACAAATATGAAATCTGATTCCATTTCAAAGTTTAATCCCTAATTTAATCATCCTTTACATTAGCTCTACCTACTGCTTTTTGTAAGCATTACACTATGAAATCTGTGAAACAGAAACTAGGCATCTCCATTTTCTACACAAATACAATGGAAAAATAATTGAGTGCATAGAAATACACCCATTTCAAAGACACAAATTTATCAAAAACGTCATGACCTTTGTGACCCAAAAAGCTATATGGTTCAATTCAATGCAACTTTTCCAGTTAGGCCAACTGACCATACCAAATGGAGTACACAACCTCATTTCTTTATATGGCCTCTGAAAAGCACAAGATTGGACAATTAAACAGGTCCACACTGACTTGTTCTCCCTGCAGCTTCATGCTAATGAGCAGTCTTGCAATTGCAAAGGGCTGCTCATTAGCATAATCCCAGGACTAATCAGCACAGCCACACAAGATCTCCCTGCCAGCAGAGGCTGCTGTCAGAATTAAACAGGCCATGTAGACCTGCCTCTAACAGCTGAAAGCTCCTCTGTCACCAGCTCTTTATGCGACAGATAAAAAATTCAGGCATAAGGAGCTGGCAACAGAGGGGCTTTTAGCTGGCAAAGGCAAGTCTACACAGCCAGTTTAATTATGGCAGCAGCCTCTGCTGGCATGATCTTGCATGGTTATACTAATTAGCCCTGGAATTATGCTAATGAGCAGCCATTTGTAATTGTGAGACTGCTCATTAGCATGAAGCTGCCAAGAGAACAGGTCAGTGCAGACCTAGCCTTTGATAGACCCTAAGAGAAAACTGGCAGTATGTGCTTAAGTGAACAAATATGAAGTATTAAAGTTTTTTACCCAGTTAGAATGTTATCAATGGAAACAACATGGCAATTTTTAAAATAACTTCTTATAGAAGATTATATGAATGACTATATTACAAAGCTTTCCTTAAATAAAACTTAATCAGCATTCTTTTTCAATGTGTTTAATATGTGTACTATTGAAAAATCAAAATTCCTATGTCATAACCATGTATTATACATTAATTTTCTTTTTTGGCAACTTTAAATATCAGACATCTTTTTAAAAGGACAAACACAATTGATCATTTCACCACTATAATCTTCTCAAGAAGACTTGACTGATGATCAGAGTTGCAATAGACAATTGACATAATGTGGTGCGTCTGTACTTCGCTCTCAACTGAAATTACTGAAATACTAAATTTCCTTTTCCTACTAGAAGTTTCAGGTTTTAAAACTATAGGTTGAACCTCTCTAATTCAGAACTCTCTTGTCTGGCAACTTCCATAATCCAGCATGATTTTAGTTACCAGACAACCACATAACATGGGTGTGGCCAAGTTTTCTGTAGTCCTATAAAGTTTGTTTCTTGCCACCAGTCCTGGTTCTCAGTGTTCTATGCTGTTATTTAGTGGTAATTTAACTCAAAATAAAGCCCATTAATCAGTGGAACTGTTGGTAATGTGCTAGACATAATTGGCTTCCCATAGTCTGGCAAATTCTCTTATCTGGCACCAGTTAGGTCCTGAGTGTGCCAGACTAGAGAGGTTCAACCTATACTATACTAAAAGGAGCACACAAAAATAATCAGATACTCATTAGCGCAATTCACACAATGGCCTTGAGCCTCAGAGTAACCATACAGTAGAGAAACAGGGTTCAGCTGAGGACTAATGAGCAAAAATGTGGTCTTCAGTATAAAATAAGATACTTAGATAATACCAATGGAAGGGAATGTGTGTACCTGATCTCCTCACAGAAGCAACTTGGTAGATCCACAACTATGCTCATTGATTCAGGACTGCACGCATATCCAATCCCTGTACTAATCATCAGATCTTTGGCCCTGATCTAGCCCTTTTTCACTAGACACAGAGACATTTCTAAAAATGCCTAAAAATGTCTAAAAACGTAACATTTCTAAAATCCCAAAAATTCTCCAAGGGCTCAAACTGAGGAAGACATTTACAGGCTGTCCTCTGAAGATCCTCCACAAACCTTGGCACAGGAAGACATGCTGGGGCAGAGAGGTGCATGCTGGGACATGGGCCAAGATTCTAAGCAGCATTGCAGTCCATAGGAAGCTGGTAAAAGACTATGACAACTTAGAAAACCTTTTATACAGCTGCAAAAAGCAGAATATTATATTTTAAAAGGGATAGTTATTCAAAATTGACTTGCCAATCACAATAAAATTGTTTACAAATACAAAAAAATTGTCTCTTTTCCAAACACAAAATTTCTGTCTTAACTTGACGAGATTCATGTAACAAACCCTCTAGGAACATTAACGGCACAATTATTTCACAAGCACAGAAGAGTGAGCATGTGAAACAAGGTAAGGTGACAAAAAGGTATCTGTCTAGGGCACATCTATATTACAGCAGAATTTCAACTTAAGATACACAATCCTAGCTACATTAACTACAGGACTAGAGTTGATGTACCTTAATTTGGGCTTCCACACTGTCTCCAATAAGGGAAGCTGATGGGAGCATGCTTCCCTTACTGCTAACGAGGTGGTGGAGATGGGTGTATTGTTCAGTTCAAATTTAAAAGGCCAAATGAAGGGTAGTGAGGAAGCGCCATGTCTTTAAATTGAATTCATTAGCCTTCAAAGATGTCCTGGAGATGTGGAGAGGGGGCAGGAGTACCTATGCCAACACAGCACCCTGTAAATTCGATTTAACATTTCCCTACTAAGCGCACTAAATAGAACTCCAGAAGATTGACTTTGGCCAGGTCCATCTTCCCCATAGTGAAGACATACCCCTAGAAAAGGTAAGTGTGAAATATTCATTTATCATCATCTTGGCCAAAGCCCACATCATCTCTGGCCCATATTATCTAGTCTGATGTGGACACAGGACCAGACTGCCACTCTAGAAACATCTTGGATTGGGACTTGTGCCATAAAATGCTATAGTGCTACCTGCACTTTCACAGACTATATGCCATTAAATGAGGAGCTGGAACTTGTGCCAGGTCATAACAAGATGGGATACAAAACATGATCCATAAGGAGATTCAATGGGTTGAGACTTAACTGTCTTTCACGCATCCTCAATGGCTATAAATATTTAGGTGATCTTACTAAAGGGCTTGGCCTCCTAACATAGTGGAAAGGAACAGGCTTCTGTTTGGTTGTTTAGATAAGAAAACCTTGTTGTTGTATGATCTGGGAGGGCCACTATGCAGCTGCCCTGTATGTGGGATCAGGACACTTGACAGGCTACACACTTTGCTGTTATTCTCACATTGCTGTGTAAGTCTAGCTCCTCTGATGACCAGAGACCCTGGGTCCTGAGGCTCCCCATTCCATTTCTAAAGAATCCATGACCAGGAATATAGTAGCTACGGTTCTTGAAAAAGGAATGCCTACATACAGCATCGCTTGATCCAGCCACTAGCATATGCAAACAGAAATCACTGATGGCGGAAAGCGTATCGCCTTATTCAGATATACACCAGTGGTGGGCTACCTGCTGCTTGCTGACCGCATGTAGTCCATTGGGGCTCCACCTGTGGCCCATGGACCCCTGGTTGCTCCTCTCCCTCATGCACTTGTCACATACCATGGCACAGGAGTCCCACACTTCCTATGCCTCCCAGCACTTTCAGAAGAGCTGCAAATTGCCTGATTTGTGCTCTGTCCAGGCTCCTCCTCCAGCCTTCCAGAGCTGGCATGCTGAGACAGCTGATTTACTCTGAAAGTGGTAGGACCGAAAGGAAGGAGCAGGTAAATGAGGGGCTCTGGTGTCCCAATGTATAAGATATGCATGGGGGAGGAGGGCACACAGGAAGGCTGCAGGTGGAAGTTGGTGGGCCACGAGCTGCTGCAGCCCACTGAGGTGAAGGAAGGTCACTCATGCAGCCCTTGATATATACCAAAGCTAGCCAAGACAAAGTGACTTAGGCATACATGTTGCACCACAAAGGTACAGCATGCCTTATGTCCACGAAACTTCAAGCTGTTCCTCGTTGTAGCAATGGGGTGACTCCTCAGACCTCCTATGATTGCCTCTACAGGTACAAATTGGCTCTCCAGGAAAAGAACACTCTGGCCCAGTTCAAGTTAAGGATCACCATTATGGATTCCATTTTCTGAACTGGGGAAAGTTGATATTTGCATATTCATCAGTCATCTCTGATCCTGAGACGATGACTGTATCAATCTGACATGTGCCTCCACCCTGCCTCGGATAAACCTTTGATCAGTCAGTTGTCCAGATAGGAGTATACCTACTCCCCTCTCCTCCTCAGAAACACTGCCATGATTGCCATGCACTTCTTGAACACCTGAGGAGCTCCTGACAGACCAAAGGGTAGCAGTGTGAACTGATAAGATTTATGGTAGACCACAAACAAATATTTAGAGACCTTGAAAGATGACAGTCTGAAAATAAGCACTCTTAAGGTCAAGGAGGCCAGTCCTCTAGATCTAGAGAGAATAATCAGGGCTAGAGAAAACATGCAGAAATTCAACTTCTTTCTCTATTTGTTGAGGTTTTGCAGATCCAAGAGGGTCTGAGGTAACTGTTGGCCTTTGGGATCAGAAAGTAACAGGAGTAGAACCACCAGATTCTTAGCTCCTTTGGAACTTCTTTCATTGCTCTTGCGTAAAAAGCAACTGTACCTCCTGGTCTCGAAGTCTCTAATGAGAAGAGTTCCTGAAGAGTCACAGGAAAGGAAGCTAGAAAGGAGGGGAACAATTGAATCACAAGGTATATCTCACTTTCACTACGCACAATAGCCAACAGTCTATGGAAATGTAGGTCCATGCCCAGGAGATATGGGACAAATGCTCCACAGACACAAGGGAAATAGGATCCAGAGGTTGTTGTGGTATGCTGTACTCATGCATACACTCAAAGTCTGTTTGAACCTTGCCAGTATTCTTGGGGCGGGAGAAGTCTGGGCAAATGAGTGTTGGGACAGAGACCTTCTCTTGTAGCTTCTGTCCCTTGGCCAGCGCTAGGTATCTCTGGTAGGAGCGATGTTTGTTCCTGTGTGAGACATAGGATTCTGCCTCTGAAACCAAGCTGGAGTACTTCTGGAAAATGAGACTGGAACCAGAAAGGGGTCCCACAAAGGAGGAGAGTAGTGTTGTGCCATCATTACAGGCTTGCCCTTTGAAGGCACCAGCTTTGGTGCCAAAGCATCCCATCAGAAGGAACTTAAGTCTGTAATCCCTGTCCTTTTTGGTCCTGAATTTGAAAACCCTACAGATCTTGCTCCATTCTTCAGTGTGGGCCTCTCCCAGAAACTTAAGGCAGCTACCAAGCAAATCATTCACCGGCATCAATTTTCGGCATACCACACTCTGTCAAACCCTAGAACCAAGGCATACCCAAACGGTCAGGGAGGACTACCCCATGAGATGGGGAACGCTGCTAACTAGACTCTAATTAAATTACGCTAATGTAATCTAATGATAACAACAATTTATTTACAGATAAAGTCCACAGAGAGCAAGACATGCAACATGCAAGAAATAATTATGTTTCAGCAACTGTCATGGACAATAAAAAGGAACTGAGGGAGCAGTGGCACAGCAGGCCTCTCTACAATGCATCATGAGGGTGCAACTCCAGAGGGCACCACAGCTGACCTGATGAGTACAACAGAGGGCAAAATTGTCCAGCAACAGTTCATGCAGCACATGCATATCTACACTGGAACGAATATGAGCAACCACTCAAAGAATGAAGGCTTCCCAAATAGCACTGGATGTTAGATGGTAACAGGTTTTTGCAACAGGTGTACAATTTAACATCAGAAGACACATACAGATTATTATTCTGTAAGAGTTTTAACTGATTTTAAAACTAAGTCTTCAGAACAACATTCGTTAAATTTAATCATTGTTCAAACCTGAAGATGAAGGACAAGCACACAACCTCCTAGAAAGAATCCAGTTCACTAATGTTAGCATAAAAGACAAAAAAGGGACCATCTTTTTGGTCTTATTTCCTTAAAGTGTATTCCTTCAAATAAATTCACCTTTGCATTTAACTTCAGCGTGATTAGATGCTGTCGACCACAAGAATCTTCTCCTTTTAACTTGATGGTACTAAGGCCCGTATCTATATATATGACTCTGGAAGGAGAAGAAAGTTTTGGTAATTAACAGGGAATTATACCTTGTAAGCTTTGCTAAACTTCTAATTAGTCTGTTACAAATATTAATCACTGCAAGTCCTGAATGCCAGCCATTTTTGCTGTTGTAGAATAAATGCTGTTAATACATCGGTCTACTGCTTAATGCAGTCATATATCTCTGGGTTATTTACAATGTGTGTCAAGGCTCATGCTGTGGTCAGTGAGCACTATGTTTCAGTTTTCCCATCAGTGGAACCTTTGACACACACAGCATGTTCCTGTCAGCCTCTACTTATGTACACATTAAACTTTCTGTCAAATTCCTTGATCCATTTCTGCAGTTTCGTACAGTGTGTTTTCTTTTCCCCTGAAAGAACTTTTGTGTTATCATCATCAGTACTGTTACTTCAAAAAAATTTAGCTGTCATTGATTTTATACTCAATTTTCTAAAGACAATCCAGTATTACCATAGGTATAAAGTCATTCACAATAATTTTCATTCATGCTATGACAGTTTTATGCAGTATACAAGTATCCAAGCAACTGTAAACTGAATACTGAAGGCTGCTAAGATTTTAAAACTTCTAACAAGTCAGGAGTTTTATTTAAGATGCAACAGATTTAAGTTTCCTACTACAGTAGAGACCATACATTTTAAAATACATCACTCTTTGGAAATATGGTCCCCTGAGTAGTTTAAACTATCAGCAAAGAGGTTCTAACTTGGCTGTATATTTACTAATGAACTGGGGATGTGGATATTTTGACATTTTTACAATACCATTCTGTTGTAAAGATAAAAAGCAGACTATTGCACAACTTATCACCTAGACTGATATCTAGGCACATTAGAGTTGAAAACTAACTTCTGCCGAATAACCTACCCAACAGTTTTTTAAATAAAAAAACATTATAAACTAGTCCAGTCACTGGAGTCAGCATAATGGGAAAATGGCGCGCTCTCAGTAAAAGCTGGGCAATGTGAAGCCTTTTAAAGTATAAAAATAGGTCTTAACTGAACAATTAGAAGCTGAATAAAATAGTGTGTGGGGGGGGGCGGGGGAGGAGTAAGGAAAACATTTGTACTCCACCATGCACAGCATCAAATATGCAGGCACTGGAAAAAAAAAGTGGTAGAAGTGGTCAAATAGTGCCATTGGACACCATTATGGCTTATTTCCAAATAGTACTATAGTATTCCATATCTTACCAGCTCCTGTTTCAAAATAGCTATTTGAAATAGGCATTATTTCTTCTGCAGCGAGGTTTATGAAATTCGAAATAATACACCCACTATTTTGAATTTATTTTGAAATAGTCTGTGTGTAGTGTAGATGCTAGAAAAGTTATTATGAAATAACAACTGTTATCTCGAAATAACTTTGCTGTGCAGCCATAGCCTTAGAGACCTCCTCATAAGATGTGTTATTTCTAAACCCACAAAAAAATCACCGTTCATACTAGCAGGAGAAGTTGTACCTTCGGTTTTGAATGTCTCTCCAAATATACACCTTTGTCAGGTCTATAAACATCTCAAACATTTTACTTCCTCAGTATATTTGGATTCATACAAGAAAAACAGTAACACCACTTTCTATCCTATGGGGAAGAGCGTGGTGACTGCTGGGAGCCACCTGAGTGCCCAAGGCTGCCAGAACTACCTAGTGATGAATGTCCAAGGACACTCCACGGCAGCAGCATCAATAGTGACAGTCAAAGTCCGCTTTGTATAGTGGCTATAGTCCCAATGGGGGGTAGAGGTAATTCTGGCCTACCCTGCTTCATTAGTTACCAACCTAGGACCCTGCAAAGCAGTAGACCATACAGGTGACCTACTGTCTGGTGTCCTTATTCATCAGCCTATGTCAGAATCCCTGTTCCCTGTGCTTCTGTTGGCAACATGATCAGTCTCAGGATCCCTCTTCCTGGGTTCCTCTCTGATTCATCTCCAGAGCTCCTTGTCTCTATTGACAGCAAATCAACACCCTCAGTTCCACTGGCTGACAGGCTTCCAGTGGCTTGGCTAAGAGGAGTTGTCCCAGTGGCCTGGAGTCTCAGCAGTATGCTGCTGCATCCAACTGCTCTCCTCCTTTGTCTGCAGGGTACTAAGCTAAACTGCGCCCTTTTGAATGTTCTCACTCCTGAGAGCATGCCCAGCAGAAGCCAAGGAGAATGGTGTCATGTATACAGAGCAGCTCCTTAACCCTTGTCTCACCAGTGTGGGGTTGATACACCCTATCATAATGATGATGGGGTATGCAAGTTATTTTATTTTACAGAACCACCAGGTTTGTTAGGACATGTAACTGACGTTTCACTGAGACCACACCAAGTTCAGAAGCCCCTTTATATCAGGAGATGGATATTGATTTAGGACAGGTACCCAATTATGCTATATAAGGGGGGTATCTATGTGAGCAACAGTTGGAAAGGAGATTGCAGATGTATTTAAATCAGGTTTGAGAACAAAAGACCTAAGGCTCAATAAGAAAATAAATATAATCATTATGGTCTGTTTCTTCATTCTCAGTGTCTGAGAAGCGACAGAAATAATGTAAGCCCACTTATGAGATAAAAACACCACAACCTTTGCACTTGAGTCTCTCCCAACACTTCTCTTGAACCTCCAAGTAGACGTGAATGTCAATAGGTTCATCATCTGACCTATAATGTACTGAAAGACTACGTGGGCTAGAACATATTTCCTTAATTTGTCCTCCTGAAACAAGCAAAACTGAAGTTCCCTCTTAGTGCAGAACCCTAAATAATTGAGTGAGCACGTCTGTCCAGAAATTTAAGAAGGTTACATCTCCAAGCAATGCTTAAAGTCTTCTGCTTTCTCAGAAATTTTAAAAACCCCATTTTTCTACAAAGACATCTGCTGGAATTAAGTAATGAACTCCATGGGCCATAACATGATAGCCAATGCACGGTGTCTCCTCCAACAATGACACTACCTTTACGGCTTACTGGAGTTCAAATATGTTCCCATATACTAGTCCTAGGGGAATTCTACAACTGTTACATTTAGAGACATAGCTAAATTACAGAATTCTTCCAGGACTACTATATGGTGTCCAGTATGTATTCTGGTATATCAGATAGCTGTTAAATAATGTTAAGAATGAGTTCACTACAAGTTATTAGTAGCATATCTGGACCAAAAATCTTTAAATACAAATTTGCTGCCACTACCAGATGGAAGTGAGGCTTAAATTTTGCAGGCATCCATCAAAGACCATTACCCAAGACCTGAGTCAGATTTTCTCTTAGGTTTGTAAAACTGGCAAATCAAAAATCTTTTTTCGTCCCTCCTCCAAAATAAAGGTTGTCTTGGACAATAACCTGGGAATTTTCTGAAAACTATAATTGGTCTTCCAAGCTGTTCACTTAGAACCATGCTTTTGAAGGTTTCTGGAGATATTTCATAGGCCTGAGTAAAACAGACACACATCGATTTCCACTTAATAGGTGGATATGGAGCTCTGGAACTTGAACCCAACTTGATGGTACCCAATTACAAATGCTGAGTCGGGGAGGCGAAAGACATACTTTTAGGCTTGGGTTTCCTCAGCTCTTTTCCAGCCTAAGAAATTGTGCAGCATCAAGCATTACACAGAAAGCATACCAAGCTATCTCCCTGTCCAGAATAGTTATATTAAAACTATATTATAAAAATGATGGCCTGACTGTCAGTTGACTCAAGACCTTATATGATACTACTTGACCCACCTCATCTCCAGAGAACTGATGGTGTTGATTCCTTCTATGAGCTGCCCACCCCCAGCCACAGCACTATAAACATCTGCCACAACACAGAGCTCAGAAACAGCTGGAATGGACCCTGACAGTTTGCAGCCCCAAGCAAGCTCCCCAAATACACACCCTTCCTCTTTTACACAGTCAAGTCACAGTGCCTCCCTGCACAGGAGCCCCTTATGGCTCCAAAGGAGTTAGATTCAACTTTCTGTAAGCGTAATGTACTTTTATGCGCTAGTTTGTTAGAACAACTGTTGTCATCTAGGTTTTTATGAAAGAATATACCTATTTGGTGGTACAACAATAGCTTTACTTACTACATGCAACTCAGATACAGTGACATTACTTATCTTTCACTATTTAATGACAAGTATCACAATCAAATGATATACAACACAGAGAAAAAGCAGGAGGGAAAAGGAGAAAGAAGAAGTTGTATTAAAAATATTGTCTATGCTGACAGTTTATAGCACACATAAAAATTGATTTCTTTGTAGTAATATGTAGCATCTTATACCCCAGGTCATTTTTTCTAATAGTGCGATAGACTTTCTGGTTCATATAATAGCTTAGAAAAGCAAAGGCAGTAGACTGATGTTCTCACTACCAAACTGTTTGATCTGTTTAGACTAAATTAACTGACCAAAGATACTTTAAAATAGGTATGTTGAACCCATTCATCCAAAAGCAGCACAGATATTCTAAAGATACCTTCTATTAGTTAATGAAAACCAAACATACTTATTCCAGCCCAGTGTTTCTATATCTCTGACAAGGTACAAGTAGTATTCTGGAGGTGGGGGTACATGCAGCTCCTGTGAATTCTTTAAAGCAGCTTCCTGTTTAAAAAACATTAAAAATGCCATTACCAATAGCACACAATTTCAGAATTTTAGCATCTATTTACAGGCATACAATTTTGCAATTAATTCAAAAATATTAAGTTTAAGTAAACTTAACTATGCATTACATTTGTTTTTGTTTTAGCCTCCAGATAAAGCAGATAAAGGAGAAGTTTGGCAACCTGCTTTAGATGATGATAAAAGCATAATTTTTAACAGATACTGACACTGTAGTGTTTGCATGTAAATATCAAGTTTTTTTTTAAAGGTAATAAATTTGAAGTCAAGAACCTTGATTGAAAGAACACTTCACTTCTGAAGCAAAAGGTTCTGTTAAGCACACATCTGCCTCGTGGGCTCTACAACCACAAAGGCAAGTCTTTACTTTATTAAATCCTCCCAGGATTCTTTACAACTTTCACAGGCGAGATGATCAAATATGGCAGAGAAAGCATGACTCAGGAAATACACTGGCTATGTAATACAGTATGGAAAGAAGGAAAGGCACCTACGGAATGGACAAGATCTGTGCTAGTGACAATACGCAAGAAAGGAAGTACATTGGAGTGCAAGAACTACAGAATGATTGCCCTAATGAGTCATCTAGGCAAGGTGCTGATGATGATGCTGACTGAGAGATTAAGATCGCAGATAGAAAAACATATAGCAGATGGGCAAGCGGGGTTCAGAAAAGATAGAAGTACCATACAGCAGATATTGGCACTAAGACTGATAGTGGAAAAAGCTTGACAAAAGAACAAGAATGTATACACTTGCTTCATCGATTTTCAAAAGGCATTAGACAGTATAGATCATAAAGTGACTTGGGCGGCATTGGAATCAGACAGCGTGGATAGCAGACTGATACGGTTGTTGAAGGATATCAATGACAATGTGGAGGCAGCGGTGAGAACATGCGGGGAGTTGGGAAGTTGGTTTAAAACAAGACGAGGAACGAGACAAGGAGATCCAATATTGCCAATTATCTTCACCGCACATCTGGAGAGGGTGAGGGACAAGATCAAGGAAGGGGCAAAAGGGGTATCTGTTCGTGGGAAAAGAATTAACAGCTTGAGGTTTGCGGATTATATAGTTATCATTGAGGAAGATGAGGAGAAGCTAGCGAAAACAGTGCAGGTGTTAAACAAAGAATGGAAGCAGTACGGACTGATTATGAACATCGATAAAACAAAAACAATGGTATTTGGAGATAAGGAAATAGGAAGGAAGATCAGCGTCGATGGTATTGAACTAGAAAACGTAGAGAAGTTCACATATCTGGGGAGCAACATAATGTATGATCTATACTGAAAGAAGGAAATAGTGACTAGAATAACGAAAGCAAGAGCGAGTTTGAAGGCAATGGATAAGATCTGGAAAAGCAAAGTGATTAGCTTAAAAATGAAGCTGAGCATCTTGAAAACAGCAGTATTAAGCAGCATGTTGTATGGATGTGAGACATGGGTGATAAAGAAAGATTCAAAAAGAAGAATATTGGCATTTGAAAGGAGTTGTTATAGAAAGGTTCTGAGAATAGGATGGATGCAGAAGGTCACCAATGAGGAATTATATAGAAAGATACAGCCGAAAGAGAACCTGCTGCAGAAGCTTATAAAATGGAAGCTACAACTATTTGGGTATATTTGTAGAATGAACGACGAACGAAAAATCAAGACCCTGGTATTCAGCATAATGGATGGTTCGAATAGGAGAGGCAGACCCCACAGAGAATGGATAGATAATATAGTAGATTGGTGTGGAGCTAGTCTACAGAAACTAAGCCACTCCGCACTGGACAGGGAAAGATGGAAGGAAATAGTGAGAGAGGCATCAGACACCAATAGGCGCTGAGCCTACGGTTATTGATGATGACATAAGGTTTTATATAGCAATCCAAACCTATTCAATTTCTTGGCTTGAATACCATGTGGTTCTTGGAGATGAAACTCAGGAAGAGATGGTCAAGTGCTTGCTCCCAATATCTAGCAAGCAATATTCCCTGACAACCAAGTCAGACCATAGATAAATCAGCCCATATGATCCATATTGTGTTTATGCACAGTGATATTCATTTCCTAGAAGTATGTTTAAAATAATGTAAACTTAGTATTTTAAACACATAAATAAATAAGAGTGGAAGTATATTTCCAATCTAGAACCACTAATCAATGTTCACTGAGTCTCTTCTTGGGAAGACTGATTGCCCCACTCCCAAAATATGAAAGTAATCAGGGTCTGAAATGATAATACAGGAACAGTGTGGTTGGGGGGGAGATGAAAATTAGCACAGATGTGAAAACATAACTTGAGGCCTTCATCGTGGATTTTCTCCCTCCCATCCCAAATAAATTTAAAATAAACTCAGTGGAAGGCTTTAAGGAAGCCACATAATAAATTCTGGACAATATTTCCACATATTTTAGTGGAATATTCTCAATTTAAGTTTTTATTACTTTGGATGGAAGAAGAGTCTGCTGAGTGAATCTACAGAATAATCATAAAACATTAATTAGTATTTTGCTTTGTTTCAAAGAGGAGCACATTAAAAAGCAATATATAGAGTAAGTAGAAAATGACTACTGTAGTCCCTCAAGTTGTGCATTTCCACACATCCTCACATAACTCAAATGTCATGTAAGTCAGGGGGCATCTTTTTTCCCTGTTGGAATGAACATTCTGCAGCCAGGGAAGAAGCAGAAGCACCTGGAGCGCCTTTTGAAAGGTAAGTCTTACGGCTGTGTGGGGGCAGTTTGGGAAGGTTAAGCCTGGCGGTGGTTGGGGCCATGGGACAGGGGCAGGGAGTCAAGCCTGAGGTGGAGCAGGGGTGCAGGGGAGGGCAGGGGGGTGGAGCTGAGCCAGGGCTGCATAGCCCTGCAGGGGTTTGAGCTGGAGCCGTGCAGGTGGGGTGGGGGGCAAGGTGTGGGAGCCAGAGCCACCTGCGGGGAGTGGTGAGCCAGAGCCACACAGGGAGGGGATGAACCGGGGCCATGTGGGGGAGCTTGAGCCAGAGCCGCATGGGGGACAGCAGGGAGGGGTTGAGCCAGGGCTAGAGGTAGTGGGATTTCAAGTTGTACTTAATTCACATTAACGCAAGTTAAGCACAACTTGAAATTGTGCATTTCAACGGTTTAGTGTACAATTGCTGTTTTCCAGCCAGAAGAAGACTGAGATAGCATGACTGACTGATACAGAAACATGAAAAATTAGTTTTCAAACTGTCAAATGGTCTTCAGAATTGTTGTGAATAATTTTCGTCAGTTACCACAATACTTGTCTCTCTCTCTCTGATACATACACACAGTCCTTCCTTATCATTGCCTGGGTTAACTCTTCTAGACCTTGGATAAGGAGTAACTACAGTAAACTCTCGATTTTACAGACCCTGATTTTGCGGACTTCAGGAACAATGGATGTCTGCCACTCCTCCTCCTTTGTCTCTGAAGTTGACTTAATCGGCACCTGTAAAATTCTAAATCCTGACCCCCATCAGTCAAAAAAAAAGACAACTTACCAGAGCCGCTGGAGCCACTGATGCTGTGGCTGGAGGGGTCATCACTTTTAAAATACTTGATTTAAGATATTAAAAGCTTTACAGGTTATCATGTTAAGTGAATTAATCCAGTATAAATGAAAGACCACCTATACATGGACCAAATAATAGTCTATTCTGACTGCTTTATGTAAAAATACTCACCATATGATCAGTGTACGTCATCTACAAATTTAATGTTTATTTCATGTAGGAACTATACCACCACTGCATTAAATAATCCACCACATCAGATTTTATTGTCCCCTTCTCATCTGTTGTCCCCAGTAGTTATTTTCTTCATCAAAACACTGTATGACCCAAAACTGTCATCATTCCTAAATAACCTAGATGTGTGTTAGATCTTCATTTTTAGGAAGAATTGTGAAATGACTTTTGTACAGTGCTCCAATTTTTGTAATATGGTGGCAGAATCTTCAGCATTTATTGTCATCAACTTTATCTGATTTATGCAGATACTACCAAAAATACCCACAGTTGAAGACCTCCTTGGGATATCTTACTTACCAAAATAGTTTTAAGCTCTACCATAAAACTGACCAGATCAGAGCAATGTTGCAGCCTCTGGGAAGAACACATTATCAATTAATTTTCTGTATCCAATATACTTTCACAAAAATTTTCATTTCATTATCTATTTTCTGATATTCTAATCAAACAATGTAAAATAATGGAAGTTAATAGATTTAAACTATATTTCAGTTAAAATAATAGAACCAACCAATTTCAGTGTCAGAAATTTTACTGAATAAATTAAGTACCTTTTTTCATATAATTTAAGTGAATCTCTCAAACAATGAGAACAAGCAATCTCTGATTCACAGTCCAGTTAAAATCTTACCCAGCTGACTTAAATTAAATTTAAATCACACTGAATGTGGGTGGGTCAGTACATTCAGACTTTTCCAATCCGCAATTTCACTCTTCTGGGTGATGAGCCAAACTCTGCTCCTAAAAAGCAGGCTGTATTAGGTAGTCATGTTCACCAGCTGATGCTGTGTCTTATACATATTAGCATCTTTTTTGGCACACCTTTTGTCTGTTAAGGGTGTGGGGAAAAAACCATCTCTTGACCAACCTAAGTTTCACTGACAAAAGTCCAGTTGTGGACAACACTATGTCAGTGGAATAGCATCTTCCAACAACACAGCTACCTCACCTTGTGGGGGCTGGCTGAATTATGCTGAACTCTACAGTGTAGTTATGGCCCTAAACTAGCTTTCTGGACTGTAACTGAATGGGTAATACCTTCTATGTAAATAAAAATTGTCATTACAATTTTGTAGCCAGGGTGGCCCTCACAGAACTTCTGTGTACTGACCAATATTCTTCCACATAGGGCTCATACGGGTAAGTTCAGACTACACAAGCAACTATATCATAAAATTAAGCTAACATCCTCCTATTATTGACAATTCTTATAAACTCTTTTTGTACTGTAGGCCCCCCCGCCTTATGCGGGGGGTTGCATTCTTTCAACCCCCATGTAAATCAAATTTCCCATACAACGCAGGGAAGTCAGGTAACTGATGGGGGCACCAGCCCTGGTCAGTTTCCAGGCTCCAGTGAGCGGACAGAAGCCGGAGACCAGGCAGCAGCCTGGTTCCCAGCTCCCAACCACTGGAGGGAGCTGCAAAAGTGACCAGCCCATTGCTGCTCAGTTTCCTGGCTACTGTCAGGCTTCTCCCAGCTGGGAGAAGCCAGGGAGAAAACTGCAGCAGCGTGGCTGTCTTTCTCCCTGGCTCCCACCACTAAGAGAAGCTGTGCCAGGAAGACACCTGGGGTGGCGCAGCTTCTCCCAGCTGAGGGAGCCGGATGGGCAGATAGCCACAGAGAAACTTAGAGTTGCACTGAACTCGCATTAATGGGTTTACTGTACTTTTCTGTACTAAGTATTAACAAAAAACATTAGAAAAAACAAGTGGAAAAAGACAACAGCATAATTTTCAGTTGTGAGCTTTTTAAAAATTGTTTCCCATAAGATGGCAGCTGCTTTAACATAAAGCACTGTTACTTTTTAATAGCCTTCAAAGAGTGAAGACTGCACAAGAATGGAAACGTTATTTACAACTCTTCACTTACCTCCTTTGGGAGTAAGCTGTAATTCCCCAAGTACCCCACACCACCACCCAAGATAAAAACAAAATAATTTACAGTTAATGGAGTGTTTTCTTAAATACTTTTGGATGATGTGTATGAATACATGATCTTCATATTTAATATTCATATTTTTTCAAGGTCTTGATGGCTTTATAAAAATAATATACTATACCTGTTTCACAATCTGGTGATATCCATGCAATACCTTCTTTAGATGCCAGCTACACTGTATTCTAAAAACACAGTTTTCATAGTTTTATTAACTTGATTCAAATGATCTTTAAACAAGGAAAAGGCATATGAAAAAAAGCCCATCTTATAATTATCAAGTTCATTCTCCCTTACCCCCCACCAAGAAAAATATTTTCTAAGTTTGAGGTCTTTTATATTAAAATGAGTTACTTATATTTTTAAATGTCACTTGCTCTAACTACAGCTCTTTAAAAATTAATAAATAGACATTTACCTACAACCTACTCTACAGTCTACTCTAGGTTGAAAACAACAACATAATTCTTACAAGTTAATATGGTTTCATAACAGATTCTATAATTTAAAAAAAAAAATTCTGAAAATGTCAGTGTTAACGGCCACACATATTAGCTAGGATCTTGAAGTTGTCGACAAAAGTATATATTGAAAATTATAAGCATTGTTAGCTTACAAAAGCTAATTAGTTATTGCATTGTAATCTTGGGAAAGTTACTGTGAATTATTTTCTTATTTTAATAATCTTCAGAAAAGACTATTAACTGCAACATAGATCAAAGCAACATGTTTGAAAAGACTGACATTTTACAGTGAATGCTCTTTGGATCAGGGTCTATGGCTTAGATATATCTATATAACTCTTAAGACAATGGACATGCAAACCTAACTGGGTTCCTGTGAATGGCAGTTTCACAATTACAAAACAATGATGGGAAAAACAAACCCTGAAGTCTACTCTGTGACACCAGTATTCATACATCCACCCGTAGTCATATAGTACATTAGAACATGTGCTAAGTGTATTTATCAGGAAATATTACCTCACCTTGCATTCTTTAGCTGCAAATCTGATGGTAATAGTATCCTTATATGGAAGTCTCTATCCTGGAAGATAAGTGTTTAGTTAAGATGCAAGTTTGCATATTTATCAAATACAGATAATATAGAAATAACTCATAAAGAGAAGCTGCTATGATGGAAATGGAAGAACTAACTTATCTTGTATGGATATTTTTCTGTAATAGAGACTGCATTAGTCCAAACATTATCTACTTAATTACACAAGTTTCATTCCATTGTTTGAAACCAGTTAGATTACACACTACGCTGTTTCAGCTAAGCAAAACTGACAGGAAGAAAAGGATAACTTAGTTAAAAGATTGCTGAATCTCAGTTCACCACAGTGAAGACTTTCAGGGTAGCTCTACACCACAATGAAACACCTGTTGACACAGGACCCTGGGGCTCAGGCTCTATTTGGGAACCAGGGAGTGGGCAGGCTGCTAAAAGGCCCCTCTGAGAATCCATTAAAACACCATGGCCCCAACAAAATATGGGGAACAACTAAAGAGAAAAACAGGGACTGGAGTGGGGGTCAAAGGTTCAAAACAGGGGAACCAGAGGGGGACACCGAGCAGAGAACCCCAGACAGCGCCCACTGCTCCTCGAAGATGTCAAGGGAGGCAGTGGATGCTGCCCAGAGAAGCTCTGCCCAGATTCATGAGCGGAGGGTGGAGTGGAAATAGGCCCCACAGTCGCAGGCCTCCCCCCTGGCCAGCCTCCTCTCCGTGGTGTTATAGATAGCTACTTTAGCCATAGACAGGAGGAGGTTGATGAGGAGGTCCTGCAACTTGGTGGGCCACGGATGGGGTGTGCCAGGATCAAGAGGTGTGGAGAGAAGTGAAGCCCGAACCTCAGCAGGAGGTTCTGGAGGAGCCAGAAGAGGGGCTTCAACCTGACACACTCGACATAGGTGTGTGCCGGGGTCTCCCTCACTCTGCAAAAAGAACAGGTGTCCAGGAGCGGGGTGACCCGTGCCAGGTACATGCCCGTGCTCACCGCCCCATGGAGGATCCGCCAACCGATGTCCCCGGAGGGCCACGGGACCAAAGTGGAACAAAGGCTGGCCCACTGGGGCTCCCCACGCTCCACAGCACAGTGAAGACTTTCAGGGTAGCTCTACACCACAATGAAACACCTGTTGACTCAGGACCCTGGGGCTATAAAACTACAATGTAGACATATAGCCTCACACATTCTTACAGGACATTTAATTTTTGTCTTTTTTAAAAGTGACCTACAACTCTTAAGTTAACGAACTGTAGAGAGGCCAAAGAGTAAAACTAAAATTCACCAATCATGCAAGCAATTTTAAAATTTTAGATTTTAATTTTTGTTTCAGATTTCCATATTTATGAAGTACCTAGTAGATGTACCCCTTACCATTACTTGTTTCCTTGTGACAGCTCAGGACACTGGGGAAAGTGCAGGAATCAGGTTGAGGAGTGGGGTTCACAAGAGAGGGTGGGAAACTCAAGGCAGGAGGGTTGGTGGCTTAGGACAGGGGGTGGGGATGTAGAAATCAGAGCAGGGGAGTAGGAGGTGGGGGCTCAAGGCAAGGGATGGGAGTGCAGAAGTGAGGGCAAATAGCTGGGAGGGCTCAGAGCACAGGGTACAGGATGCTGGAGTGAGGGCAGGGAGGGTGGGGGGGAAGCTCCAGGCAAGGGGATGGGGGTTTAGAAGTCAAGGCAGGAGGATGAGGGGGGCTGTAATCAGGACATCAGCTGGTGTGGCTCAGGGTAGGAATTAGAGCGTGTTGGAGTGAGGGTGGGATTCAGAGCACATAGCTGGCGGCTCCTCCCTGGGGCATCTCCTCACGGGGAGCCAAGGCTGTGTGGGATGTCCCCAGCCTCCAGCTTCTCCATAGGCCATCCCCAGCCTCTCCAGAGAAGCTGAGTTCTGTGGGATGGCCCCGGCATCCAGATTCCCACACTGCCCTGCAGCCTGTCTAGTAGGTTGGGAAGGGAGGCAAGGCAAGACTCTGGGGGCCGACTCCAGCCTGCAGGTGTCCCTCCACCTGCCACATGATCTGAAGGCTCTCCAGGGAGGCAGGGAGTACAGCCTCATCCACCAGCTGGCCACCAGCCTGCAGTCTGTTGGAGGTGTATGTTTCCTGGGGCAGTCCCAGGGAATGCAGGGAGCAGGGCCTGTGAGCTCCCCTCAACCCCCATCTAGCACTGTTTGTGCGAGGGCAGGGGGCACTCACTAGGTTCAGTGGTTGGACACGTGGCACTCCTTCCCCAGCTGGTGTGGCTGCCCCAGTGGTCACTCTGCAGTACAGCTGTCCCCCATGCTCACTACCCCCACTGTCCACTCTGCAGTGTTTCACCCCTCCTCTCTATACTCTCTTCCCATGCACCAGAAAACAATTCCATTCCAGGCACTTTCCATTTTCCTGAAACAAACAACCCCTGACCTTGCTTTAAGTTAGAATAAGTGGAAGCTGAAGGTTAAATTTTGTGGTCCTAGCTCTTACAGCTTAGGAATTCTTGAACCAACTGACTCTCAGATGCACAGACTTGTGGACAGACAAATGCACTCTAAAAATATATCTTCCCTCATCCACCTCCTGGTCCGTTGCCCTGGGTTCCCACAAAGACCTGAGGAATGCTAGGTACATCTGCTAGTATATAGATAATCTAGTATCCCAGCAAACAAGCAGATTGAAGAAAAACTGGACCCAGCTTGTAAACAACTGTGTATGTAAATACACTGTTTTGGAAACTGTAGAAGCCCATCATGTAAAGGTTTACCCAGGTTTACTTTTATACATATAAATAGTCCTATTGATTTCAGTGTGATTGAAGTTAAATACTATGTTCGAAATGTTTCCTTGCTGAAGGTCTCCTTTTCTCCTTGCTACATGAAGAATTCTCTTCAAAGCCTTAAAGTAAACTCATATTTTATAAAAGGATAGGCCACATTAAAATTTTGGTTTGTCATCAAGACTTAAGCCATGTCTACAAATTCACATTGGTTTGAGTAAAGGGATGCATCAGATATATAGTTAAGCCAGTGCAGTTTCTGTGGTAGATAAGTAACTACATGGGCTTGTTTAAGTCACCAACAGATCAGCCATCACATTAACAAAGACACCAATGATACTTGGAGGAGGGGAGGGATATGTCCCAATGTTTTTTAAATTATACATTTGCATTACTCCCAGGAATGGACATCCCAAAGATGCCGCTTAACACTTTTTTTTAAAGACAATAAAAATGTACCCCGTAACTTTTACTTTCATCATATATTACAACTCTGAATTTTACTACATTTAAAATGTGCCCCCTCCCCCAACAAGAAGCAAATTAATTCTGTCCTTTTCAAAAGTCAAATAATTATGATTCACTGTTTCATAAAAGTAAAAAAAAAATGAAAAAAAAAATTTAAAAGGAACATGGTCAATTTGGCAATCACATTTATCTTGCTAACAATTTCATATAGTCCAGAAATATAAACACCTAGTTCAGCTATTCAGAAGAGATATTTGGGGAGAGCTCAAGAGGTGGGAGGAAGAAGAGGGACAGTGTCCCTTTCCTACATGCATTTTGTAGGTAGCCAGTTTCCCATGTCAGTGTTTACTCAGGTCAAGAAACCGGCAGGGACAAGGAAGAAGAAGTGATGAGAGTCTAAGAAGAAGAATTATATTCTACAGCAGGGTGCGCAAAGTGTGTGTGTGGGGGGGGGATTTAATTAGGTGGGGGGCGCAGCACGATCCGCTGTGGAGTCTCAGGCTCATCCGTCTCAATGAACATGCTGAAATATGGTCCTGGTTATAATGTCCGTGTGCTGTGGTCACATTTATTATGCCGGTTAATACAGTTTTATGGTATTTTCTTACACGTGCCAAATGGGGTTTTTCTGACGAACACAACCGACGTTTCTGTCGGTCTGGGTGACATCAGACGGGGGCGGGGTGAGGGCTGCTAACTGCAGGCATGAGGAGTGGCGGAGCCCCCCCCCGCCAGGTTTGCTCTCCCCGATCTAGGGCACTGACACCACTAATGTGGGGAGCAAACACCGTCACAAGCCACTTGCCGCTTCCTGCCTCCCCCCGCTCAGTAGGAGACTCCCTCAGGGCGGCGCTGCCCGTACCTGCGCCGTAACGAACCCCTCGTAGACGCTCCCCTCGCGGTTCTGAGGCAGGAGCAGCGGGCACTGGCGCAGGAGAGCCGCGGAGCCAGCCATTGCCCGCCTGGTGCAACCTCCTTCCCTCCCGCCCGCATCCAATTTCACCCGCCGCCACCAGAGCCCGCCTCTTCCCGGGTTACGCGCATGCGCCCCGCCGGCCGGACGCCTCGGGCGCCGCCAGGTGCGGTCGGGAGGATTTGGCGCGTGCGGCAGGTAGGGGTGAGTGGGGGACGTGGCGGGCACTTAGGGCCTGCGAGTCCCGGCTGCCTTGGGCCGGACCCACGCCCTGTGAGTGAGACGCAGGCAAAAGCGCTCGGAGCTTCTCCCTGGGCTAGCCTAGCTCGGGCGGTCCGCTCCTCGGAGCCCAGCGTTGCATTTCCCCACCCCGATACTGAGCCGGGCGGCCTTTGTTGAGCCCCCACAAGCCCCTTGGGACCAGTAGCTCGCGGGGGAGCTGGGAAGGAGCAAATCAGCACTAGCATTAAGACACAACAAGAAGTCCTGTGGCATCTTGCAGACTAACATATTCTGGAGCATAAATTTTCGTAGGCAAAGACCCGCTTCATCAGATGCATAGGATTAAGACAGTGATTTGATCTCGGTCACTCCGGAGGGCTTTTGCAAAGCCAGGGACTGAACTTAGTTCGCTTCACTCAGTCCTGTGCCTCAACAAACCCAATTTTTGCCTGTGCACAGCAAAACATGGGCGCACGTGCTGCGCTCTGGTCAATGCACAAAGCTAGTTTATTTCATGGTATTGTTTTGATGCTATTCTGGCACTAACTTGCAGAGGGGCTATTGAAGCAGTGCTGCAGCAGGGTATTGGGTGAACTTCCAATGAGTGGTAAAACCAAGACCCTAAGACTTGTGACAAGATTTTATGTTGGCCAACAGTCTATATTTCCCTATATTCTTGGTGCTGGTTGACGTGTTTGACATTGTGCAAATAGGTAAGCCCTTAAAGAGCGCCAGTTCTTTGGTTTATGGGTGATACTTAGTATGAACAATAGTAGCAAGTTGTTTTGTACAAAAGGATGCTTGTTTGCTTTAGGCTATTCAGTTTACTTGTATCAAGAGATCACTGAAAATGTGAGATTTTACATAACATTTCCAGTAACATTTTGCTTTTTGACCCCCACAAAGTAATGTAATACTGTCTTTAACTTATGTTTATATCAGATGCTATCTGTTTGCATCTGTTTATGAACATCTCATTACACAATGTCTCACCTCAAACAGTTAAACTGATGCTTTGCAGTAAATTGCATCCTTAATTAATAAATAAAATGTGTTTTGGATCAATTTTTTTTGTCTTGAACTGCTTTCTCTCAGTGTGTGCGTTATGCCCGTAATTACCTTGTTTAATTACTTGGTACCAATGTACCTTATCAAAGTTGGTATTAGCCTTAATAGCATCTAACACAAAACTAAAGAAACACTATCCTTTTTTTGATCCCGTTCTTTCAATCTCAGGGATTACAGCAGATGTCCTATCACTTGTCTCTAATGATATATACTTATTGTGCAAAATTTACAAAAAATAGTCTAACAGTAAAAATACTTAAGTGAATAGATTTTGAAGAAATTATTTATACTGACCCTTATCAACATACTTCATCTACTCCTTACAGTTTAAAGCATCCAGTTTTTGATAAATAACTTGCTTGCAACATGCTGAATAAGGATATCTTACATCATGCCTGTTGATTTGTCGTAAAGGGCTCAATTCTATTACATAAATAAGAAAACCAAAAGTATTATAGAAGATGGTTTTTACATCAAAATAGGTATTTGGAGCCAATCTCACAACCATAGGTCACCCCTTTGATCCGATTAAGTATTCCCGTAAATTAAGACCATGAAAAACCTAAGTGACTACCCAAATCTATTAACTGGTTCAGACCACAGTCCATGATGCTTTACACTTGAAAAGAAAGCTAACGCAGCACCTGGGGAACAAATAAGCAGCAGTTTCCACATTTGTGTTCCACTGTCCCATAGCAACATCTCTCATTTCTGTTATAGAAATTTTTGATCTAATTTCCCTTACTAAATGTGTAGCCTAATGGTTTAATTTATGCTCTATGGACACAAGGCAGTGAAGTATTTTATTAAATTCCCATTGAAATTAATAGGGTCTTAAGTTGTGGTTAGAGCTTAGTACATGCTTTGGTAAATCAAGATCTGTAAGAACTATCCAACAGGGAAGGTGTTTTTTACATCATTGTCAGGGAGATGAACTTTTCCGTAGTTAATGATTGGTTCAAATAAGCTTCATTAAGACACCAAAAGCTACTTCATTTTTGCAAGTATGACCTCAGCACTGGAAATCAAGGGACTGGATGTTTGCAATGTATCTAAGTCTTTAAAGTTTTCCTTTAGTTGTTTGTAGTTGTGAAAGGATTTGTTTCAGTGGTAGCATGTGTTGCTGTCACGCAGTGTATTGTTTGTTTGTGATCATCATAAGAAGACACAGTATAGTGCAAAAAGTCTGAAGCAAAGCCAGTCAAATAATAATAAAAATTGAGTTCAGTTTGCTTGGAGTTGTAGGGTTACTTTATTTATAATTACTCATTTTCGTAGATAATTGGTGCCTACAAAAATTTAACAGATTTTATCCCATGTAAATAATTTATCTGAAAAAACGTTATGCAAGTTTGTAATTCTTGATTTACCCATTTAAATCTTCCATTTATCCACTTAAAGAGCATAAACAATACTTTGTGACTTGCATGACAAAGAACACAATACAAAGACCAAACTCTTGCAGAGAACAGTTTTTAAACAACTAATAGATTGGGAGTTATTTATCAAAACTTTTCAGTAAACAGTTGCAAAAGGCAAAGGTGTTTACAAAAGTTAGGATTCATTAAAAACTATTAAGTAACAAAAAACAGGCTAACATGAAAGTAAAATGTAATAAGTATTTTGTGAAAACCGGAAATTAGAAATACTATTACATTAATATCCTGCATTGGTAGCTCCAACATAAACATAGAAAACAGAATGCTCAATTAAAAACCTGCAAAATTATAAACATTACTTGTGAACTTAATCAGAACTCATTGTCATCTTATTAATCTTTCCCAAGGGCCCTTTTCTTTGCACCTGTGTTTAACAGAATGTATCTAAAACAAGGACATACAGACATAGATATAGCCCAGCCACTCCCAGCTTTTGCAGACCCTTGTCATAATACACGTTTAAAAAAAAAAAAGCACATGGAAACAAGGTAAGGCACTAAGAAGAGTGAGCAGTTGAATATTTCTGTTGTTTAACAAATGCTTTTGTAGCTTATCAAATGTCAAAAAATTAACGTTTTTAAATTTGAGGCCCCTTTGAGTCTAAAGCTAAGGTGCAGTGGCCCTCCTGCACTGCCCCCGATTTGTCCTGCGGATGGGGCCATTATCCTCCATCATCTGGTCCTGGTGGAAATTAGAGCAGCAAGAGGCCTATTCTACCTTTCACCTGGAGCCTATTACAAGGAAAGATCAGGCATAGTGGAGCTCAGTTCCACCACATCCCCTTTCGCCCTTGACCTGTGACTGGAATTCTATTAGCACTTCTCTTGCCCTGCGCCTCTCTCCAGTGTTTTTATATCAGAGCAACTGGTGTGAGGGATGGCTTCTCACTGGGGCAGACTTAACTTACCCATCTTCATCTCCACCTACTTCACTACTGCTGTTGTGTCTTCATTCTAATGATCTGAAATTATCCTTTTTTGTTATTCATAATGTAGATCAGCAGCTAAAGCAAACATCTTGATGAATTAGCTGACAATCTCTTCTGTCGTAAAGTTCACTGACTTTTTTTTCAGTATTTTAAAATATCTAATACTTTGGTTTATGGGGAACTGCCAGCTTATGTTTGTCTGTGCAGATGTATGCAAAAGGATGCAGGCACCTAAAATCCCTTGTATTTGTTAGATTGGGGTGAGCAAACTTTTTACTTCTGACCCCACTTTTCATCTCTTCAGTTAGCAGGGTCCCCCAGCCTGTGTAATGTAATCCAAACCAATGGAATTTTCAGTTATATTCATATGGCAAGAAAAAAAGCTTTTGGCCATGTAAGAAAATAAGCATGTAGAACGTAAAATTTTTACTAAGTGGTATGTAAATATAAATGTGAATACACATACATAAAAAAACAGCAGCATATTTCAACATTTTTAATAAGATGGATGAGCCTGAGACCTGGCAGCCAGTGACACTGCACTCCTCTTTCGAAATATCATGCCTGCCCCTCACTTTGCTCACCCTGGCTGTGGCCACACTAGCCCCTCCTTTTGAAGGAGCTATGGTAATGTGGTACTTTGGAATATGCTAATGAGGCACGCCATGAATATGCAGCACTTAATTAGCATAATCACAGCCACACACGCTTCAAAACTGACGGTTTTGAAACGCATGCTGCCTGTGTAACTGGGGGCCTTTCAAAACAGACTCCTGATTTCGAAAGCCCCTTCTTCCCATCTGGTGCGGCCACAGCCCACGTTAGATAACCCACTGAGGTGGCTGCTGCATGAACACATGCCTCTGTAGAAATTATCTTCTCGACATAAACAAGATAAGAGTCCTAAAGCACAATTTATATCTTTGTGACTTATGTAAGTTTCCCCTTAACGCTCAGTGGCAATTGAAGAAGACCAGGCCCAGCTATGTGTTGTATTGATTCTAAAGGCTCAAGAGTATGTAGTTAATCCCTTTCAAACCTTGTAGAATGCAAAGTCTTGGAGATCTTCCAAACTGCCAGCTGAAAGTTGCATTTCAGAATCAGTGGTGTGTGGTGTTCTGAGATTCCAAAAGAGGGCAGTAGGCCAAAATCTGTCCCCTCACACGTGTAAAGCAAGATTATTTAAATTAATTTTAATGGAGATGTTTGGGTTTAGAGCAGTGTAAAATATCAAATTCTGATGCCCTGTATCATCAGTGAGTGTTTTCTACCTCCTACTGAATTCACCATGGTCTGCTCCAAATGTGTGTCTAAATAAATATGATAATTCTACACCAGGTACTTGAATCCTTTCCAATATAGATAATCATATTGCACCAAACAGCCACACACTTTTGTACTTACCTGGAAATATTGCTACAGCTACTAGAGGAGGTTAGATATATGTGAAATCTGATGAGATTAAGGAAATACTACACACCCTTCCTCTTTAACAAAACCTTTGCTCCATAATAAGAGTCAACTCACAGCATTAAGAACCCCTTCTTTTGTATCCTTGACTCCTAAAAATACTGAACTCAGGCTCAAGCAAACCAGAATACTCTGCAGAAAGAGAAGAATATGATGTTTTGTGAAGTGAACTCGAGACTTTCCTCTATTGCCAATTGATTATATGTGGAAAGTAAAATCAGGTATGATTGTTATGCATAGCAGTATAAATCCCTAAGATACATAGATAGTATTGAAGTATAAATGCTACCATGACCTAAAATTTTATATTGTACATGGACTTTTGTAGACATAAGTTATGCACACAAAACATGCAGTGCAAACACTCATGTGGGAGTTGCCTTAATGTACAGGTATATGCACACATACATCCCCTTTTTGTACAGAGGGATTAGCTATTTTGCATTTGTACTTTTGCGTATACATTTTTACATGTAATCACTTAATTTAAAATAATGTCACTGTGGTCTTTATATTTCTTATTACTTTTTCTACAGTTACTACCAAATATTTGAGTACCATTTTATAATCACTGAAAGAAAAAAAACAGTATGAAAGAGGACAATTAATGGTCCCGGGATTTTTACAGGTAAGGAGAAGTAACTGATTCTGTGAAAGTTCAAAAAATCATAGTAGATTACTGAGTTGTGTTTGTCCAGAGTACAGTCAAGGCAACTGAATCAGAGTTGGAGAGTATTACACTTTAAAACTCAAGTGCAGATCTCATATTATACAGTTCAAGTTCATGGTCCAACATTAGTATAAAATTGAAGTAAACTGTTTTACTATATAGAAATTTTACTAATGTTATGATAAAATATAATGCTGTAATTAGCCAAGTTATTAAATTATAGTGCTAAATCATTGTGAATCAACGTTGCTGAAGTAATAAAAATTGAGATGTAAAAATGCAGTGTTTGATGTGGGCAGAAGGAATAACCATCATATTGCAAAGCCATAGGGCCCTAGGAATAAGCATCACTTAGGCTGGGTCTACACTTGCCCCCAACTTCGAAGGGGGCATGGTAATCAGGGCAATGGGAGATTTTGAGGAGTAAAGGGACTTTGAAATAGTGTGGGCACTTTGAAGTGCCTGCGGTTCCACGCATGCCAACGCTTCAAAGTTTGAAGCTTTAAAGTTGCCACAGGGAAGAATTAGCCTAATGAAGTGCTATGTATTCACTGAAGCATTTCATTAGTAATCTCCTGTTGCCCTGATTAACGTGCCCCCTTCGAAGTTGGGAGCAAGTGTAGACAAGCCCTTAGTTCACATGTTCAAGGTTTTCTTTGCGCCCAGCAAGCTAGAGACTCATATACCACCAGTTAGATTCCTAGAGCATCAATGTAGCATTGACTATATTTTTAAATTCATGATGGGGTAAAAATAAAGGACAACAATTTTTTTTTAAATATGAAAATTGCCTGATATCTGAAAGAGCCCAGATATTGAATGGAACATCTTTAAATCTACAAGGGTTTAAAAAAAAAGTAAGACACTAAAAACAATTTTTTAAATGTCATTTTTAATTAAACTCATGAACTATTTAACAGAGTTACTTGAAAATACTCAGAAAACTCATCCTTTACTCTCAGATTACGTTCTGTAAATTTGGGGAAAATGCACTGTGTTTTGATACTGAAGAAAAAGGTTGACTCCCTACTTTAAGTGAAAATATTCATTGTAAACTTCAGAGTTGAATGTGATCTGTGCCTTCATAATATACTGTGTTTTATACATGTTTGTAAGTGGGCTACATTATTTGTGGCCACTACATTTTAAAGCCAATAGATGCAGTGCTATGATGGTATATTAAATAAAAAGTTGGAACTAAAGCACTTTATTATTTATAACTTTATAATGGTTTCAAGTAAGTAAGGAGGAATAACAGCCAAGACTGTAGAAGTAGAGAGAATGTTCAGAAATTAAGAAAAATAGAAATACATAATGGCCATGTCTACACTAGCCCCAAACTTCGAAATGGCCACGCAAATGGCCATTTCGAAGTTTACTAATGAAGCGCTGAAATGCATATTCAACACTTCATTAGCACACGGGTGGCCGCGGTGCTTTGAATTTGACGCGGCTCACCGCTGCGTGGGTCGTCCCGACAGGGCTCCTTTTCGAAAGGACCTCGCCTACTTCGAAGTCCCCATAAGGGGAGCCCCGAAAAGGAGCCCTGTCGGGACGAGCCATGCGGCAGCGAGCTGCGTCAATTTCGAAGCGCCGTGGCTGCCCGCATGCTAATGAAGCGCTGAATATGCATTTCAACGCTTCATTAGTAAACTTCAAAATGGCCATTTGCGTGGCCATTTTGAAGTTTGGGGCTAGTGTAGATGTAGCCAATATGATGTAAAAGGAGACAGACAAAAATTAAGAGAAGAATTTTACTGGAGGAGAAACAATTTTATTTTATTTTAAAGCCCTAAATGAATAAAATAAAGTCTTTGAATGTGACGATGATTAAAAAGACAAAATCATTAGGTAAAGATATTTACCAAGTTTATAGTCTTTCATTTTGATTATAATTTTAATTAGCTGGACGCTGAGGGGGGATGAAAATGAAAGTCTGTATCATCTACTTACTCTTTAAATTGCATTCCACCTTAATTTTCTGCTCTTCAGTTCTTAATTTTCTCTATTTTGTTCTGCGTAATCCGGTTATCAGACTAAAGTGATTTTCTTTCAGCCAGGTTTAACATTCAGTATTTGAGTCTGTGAACCAAAAGTTCAGCCCACTGCTTCAATTTTTATTCTTTCAATAGCAGAAGCTCTCCAGGTAACTTTTCCAGTCCTTTGTCTATACAGCAGGGTGCTTTATGTACATATGACAGTTATGCAACTATTAACAAAGGCTTCTATTTTAAAAATAATTATGGTCCATTTACACAGTTTCCCACAGAATTTACTCATAAAATGCAGGATGCACCAAAAAAAAGATTAAATTCTGCTGTTTTTCCTGTTCATTAAAGCCATTTGGCTAAATATAGGTTAGTTACTTGCTTTTGCATTCTGGAGGAAAAGGATAGAATCACTCAAACTCAGATGTTCTTATGTAAAGAGCAAACTACACTTAGTGTTTGTTTCTTTTAAATAATTTGCTTTAGGAAAGGTTCTCCTCCAAGATAAACTTCTATTCTTTTGTATAAAGCTAAATATGAGCTGTTATATGGGGAGGGACTTTATTTTGTGACCCTGAAGATTGTTACTAAACCACACCCTGACAGAAGTGGTGTCATCCACCATGAAATCTGTGTGCATTTCTCAAGAAAATGTGGGTTACTAGGTGAAATTGTGTGTCCCACAATATGCTGGAGGACAGACTAAGTGATCTAATAGTTCCTATGATCTTAAAAACATATGAATCTATTAACTAAATAGTTTTTAGCTGTGAGTCAGAGTTTTACGCCCTATAAATAGGGGCAGCTCAACTGATGTTGAATTAACACAAGGTAAGAATTTGGTTCCATGTGTCTGAAAATAGATATTATTTTCAAGTATAAAAATAAGAGAACAAAAAATGAATGGAGAGAGACAACTTTTATAAAGAAATAACAAAACTAAGTGGTAATTCAAGAACTATCCACCAAATCTCATTTTTAAGAGCGGCTGTTAAAGTGTTGATGAACAAATATGAGTTGATGAGCCAGGAACACTAAACAATCAAATATATGGGTTTCTCTAGATATTACAATAAGTTCTGAGAGTTTCACTTTATAACCCAATGTGATTAAACAGCATACTGTTGCAAATGCAGCTGTGATAGTAATATAGTAAAATAAACCTTTTAAAAAGATATTTCTAACTAAATCATGGAAAAAAAGACAAGACAATGGGAGGAAAATTGCTAAAAATCCAACTACATGGGAGACCTTTGGTTGGCACTGACCTCTGAAATCTCACATTTCAAACCCTGGGGTCCTAGAACTGTTGTAAAAATGGAAACTTAAAAACCCATAGATGATGTCTGGGCGGCATTGCAATGAGTTTGTATTACTAGATGATATGAATGAGTTCAGCTGTGAGAAGAATGAATGTAAACAAAAGAAGCTCTGGGTTGAGGATGAGCTTGCACACCTGCAGGTGGGATCCACAAAGGGACTTAGATGTTACATCACTGAGTCTGTGTCTACACTAGAGCGATCTGTTGACAGAAGTCGCTGTTGGGATGGGGTGCGGGTCAGGGAGGCCCTCAGGGTGGCCTTTGTCCAGGTGCCCCAGTGACACTCCCTGAAGCCCCTTCCACCATTGCCCGACTACTGCCCACACACATGTGCCCCTCCCCACTGCCTCCCCCTCCTCCACCTATCACATGGGACACAGGAGTGTTTGCAAATAAGCATGTTAACGCTCAAAATGAACCGTCTTGGAGCAACAACATGAACGGGGGTACCTATATATGGGGTGAATGGGAGGAACTCTGTACAATGTGGTGGAAGGGGGTGGGGGCACCTGAACCTGGGGGGGCTCAGTCTTTCACAGGGGTGGGGGCTGTGACCCAAAAACACCATGGGAGCCTCTACTGCCCTGTGTCCGGGGTCCCCAGCAGTCCTGGAATGGGGACAGGACCACAGGGAAGCAGGGGTGTCGGGGGGCGGGGGGTGCTGTGGCCACAGGCTCGGCAGCAGGGGCCAAAGGGGTGGAGGGAGCTGGCCCGGTGTGGCCTGTCCTGGTGGTGAGCAGCTGCACCAGTTCCAGCAGGGCAGCTGGAGGGATGTCGAGTGGAAGCAGAGCAGCGAGGTCAGGGGCACCACAGGAGGGGCGGCAGATGGTGGTGGCAGGGGTGGGCACTGGATGACAGCCCAGGTGAGAGCCTGAAGGGCCCTAGCAACCTCGCCCCAGGCCTCCCAGTGCCACCCTGTGTCTGCCTCCTCCAGCTCCAGCCACTGCCAGAGCATGGTGATGGCCATGGTCTGTGATGCGGCCTCTTCCTCCTCCTCCCAGTGGCAGCATGGCCTCAGCATGGGTCCACCCAGGTGGCAGGGGTTGGGATGGCCTGGCCCCCTTGGCACTCGGGGGAGTGGGGGCTTCTCTGGCCCTAGACAGGGCTTGTCTGGTCCTCAGACAGCAGTGCTGTGGAGACAGAAGGTGAGAGGGGGCAACCCATCAGCCCTGTGATCTGGTCCTGAGGGCCATGCTCCACACCCACTGTGGTGAGACCCTCCTTGATGGCCTGGGGGTTCCTGGGTACACAGGGGTCTCTGCACAGGTGAGCCACATGCTCGGTGAAGTCCATCCCCCTCCCACTCCCTGCTCCCCGGGCTTGTGGGTTGTGGTGCTGTCCGCAGCTATGGGTGCTGAGTGCTATGTGCAGGCTGCTCTGTGGCCTGGAGGCCACAGCTGGCTGGGATGCATTGGGATGTGGCTCATAGCCATGTGGCTGGCCCTCTGCCAGCTGTTCCAGGTGGCTTAACCACCGGCCCGGAGTGTCTGATATACCAGTTGCGTACCTGAGGGTCCCTCAAGGACTTTGGGGGTGGCCCTGTGGATGGGTCTTGGCTTGAGGATCTGGAGGGGTCCTGGATTGAAAAGCTGAAGGGGATTGCGATCACCAGGGTCTCCTCCGAGGACGTGTCCGGCTCCTGGTCCTGGGTCCTGCCTGTGGCTCACAGCTGGTCGTTGGGCACCACCTGGGGCTTTGCCTCGGGTGCCGCTGTGTCCAGCACAGCCTCCAGCTTGGCTGTGTCCTTCAGCCCTGGGAGCCGATAGAAGGCTTTGTCGTGAGGGCAGCTGTTGGGCGCTGCCCCTGAGTGGCTGGCCATATCCTGGGCCTGGGTGTATGCCTGCTGCAGCTCTTTAACCTTTGACCCCACCTGGTCAGCTGTGCGGGGGGCGGGGGTGGCCCCAGGTCCTTTGTCCCGCCAACAGCCAGATGAGGGCTGTGGCATTCAGGTGCTGGCCACTGGTGTGGAGGAGCACCTCCTCATCCCCCACAGTCCTAGGAGGTCTTTAATCTCCTCCTCACTTCAGGAGGGGGCCCTCTTCTTCAGCCCCTGACTGCCCTCCAGGGATCCCTCTGGTGGGTCAGAGGGGGCTCCCTGGGAGGTGTGGGGTACTGACCTGGTCTTCGAGCCAGTGGGGTGCCTTGCTGGGCTCTGGCATTGCCGGGCAAGCATGTTGCTCAAGGCTTGTGGGGCTCCTGCAGCCAGCATGCTCTCAGCTTTCTACCATGGGGTTTCTGGGTCCCTGTGTCTTTAAATGAGGCTAAACGCCCTGACCCCAGAGCCCTGCCTGTGCTGGCAGGGGCATCTCTGCATGCCAGCTGGCCATTGCCATGGAGGACTGCTCTTTCTAAAGAGCGGCCTGCAGAGCGTCTACACGCGCCTTCTTTCGAAAGAAGATTTTGAAAAAAGAGGCTCTTCCTGAAACTGGAATGGAAGAGCGATTTCAAAAGGAGCACTGTGTTCTTTCGAAATTACTTTCCAATGAATGTTTTTTATGTGTAGATGCTCCATGGGATCTTTCGAAAGGGGACCTCCTTTCAAAAACTATTTCGAAAGCACTTGCTAGCGTAGACACCTCCCCTGCCTTCATGAGCTTTCATTGAGATAATTTAATCTCAAAGTATTCCAGTTACAGGTATCTCTGGTACAACTTTTATAATTTCCCATAGGTTTTTCTTTTGTCAGTTAAGCTAGGGCAGTTGCATAGTGTTCTCTAACTACATTCTTACAGCAATACTTAAACCTGATGAAATAAGAATAAATTTGTTTAGGTAAGTTACCTTGGCATGAATCTCGGAATGGACTCCTTGGTTCCAGGTCTTTCCATTGTTACAATTCTATTTTATACAGGTAAGTCAAACTCCTTTGTCATGTTATGTCCAATGTAATTAAACTTGTCCAGTTCAATTTAAGATTCTTTTCTCCCGAATAGAGAACATTAGGTTTCTTCTAATTGTGGAGTTGATCATTTTAACTTAGGATCAGCAGCAATTACTTCCATCCCATCTTAGAACTCAGGTACTGAGAGAATCCTGAAAAGATGTTTGCATTTACACATATGTGCCAAAATGATTTGAAGGCAGTGTTTGCTGTAAGATGAGTGCTTGGGCAACTTCCCAGGAAAAACTCAGGTACCTCCCTGCTGATTAGCAAAGTGGCGGCATGTGAGTCTATTGACAGTGCACATCTGTGTATGCCTTGGTGCAATAACAAAATTTATTCTGCCCAGGGAGGGAAGGAATTAGAAGGAACACTGGTGTAGCATTTTGCGTATTCTCAGTAGAAATGAACCTGCCAAAATCCTTGGTTTGTGTCCAAAACTGAAAACTCTCTTGCATTTTGAAGTCTAGACAAGACTACCTTAACTATTCTCCTGGGATAGTGCTTTTATTAATAGTTTTTTTCATGTTTCCAATCTATACACATTTTAACCTGTTTAACCTGTTACCCCATTCAATTTTTGTCTGAATTTACCCACGTAACATCCAATTTTATCATCTTGTGAAGTTTAGCTTTTACTTTTCTCTCTTAGTATTAACAGGATTTTATGTAGGACATATATTTTTGACAGTGCATTCTCTTCTACATTAGCATGATGTACTTTATCTTTAATACATCCCGATCTATTTTAAAACATCATCAAGTTCAGTAATATCTTTTGCCTCCGTATCAGTGAACAAATTTGTTTATCTGCATTTGTTGACTGCTCTTAGACCCAAGCACAAATGAGCTTTTCTGTGCCATTGTTAGAACTCTGCTGAGCGGTGTCTGTACAATCATGCCAGTGGGGCATTGCCTCCTAGTCTTACCTGCCCATTGTATGAAACAAGGTTAGTTTTCTGTTTTAACATGTGACAGACACAAATATTTCTGGATGCATTTTCATTGTTACATGGTACTTTGTCTCAATAAATATTGTGAAACTGGCATTTTGTTTATTTCCATTGATACTAACCATTCTATTGCAGGCCTTGCATTGTACACATATAGAAATAGAACCACTAACTTTCTGTGTGATGATCATAGTTTTGTTTTCTACTTGTCTACAAAACCAACATCCATTCATGAGTACGTCTGGGCAATTGTTGCTCCTATTGTGTGCATGCCAATGTTACCAACTATGGCTGTTAATGATCTTTGGTGTATTTTAAAGGCCTAACTGCTGAAATCAAGACTGTTATCTGAGAATTACAGCATTCATTAAAAAAGGAAGTTTCTAGTAATTTTTTGTGCTTGTGGATATTAGCTTAAAATTATTTCTCATTCTCCAACACTAAAAAAAAAAACACTCCAAATTTATTATTTTTAAATCTGATTTTTGTTTCAATTTCCTAAATTTTCTAGACTTATTCATGCTTTTTTTTTAATGTTTGAGGTTATCAATATTGTGCAGCCCTTTTGCTAAATGTCTTTGTCATGTGATTGCCTCCACATAGGTTACAAACAAAATTGGCCTCTGTTAACAATTTTTTTTTCTACGCAGCAGTAGCATGCATTTTTACTCAGTTGCAATTCAGTTCTTTCACTGCTTGTTAACCCTTTCATTTACAAATTAAATGAAATGCAAACCTAAGAAAGATTCTCATCAGCAGTCACAGGCTACACCACAGTAATACTAATCCTGGAACTTTTCCTTGCAACAAACCCCACTGCCAACTTTGTCCACATATTTATTCTACAGGTACCACCACTGGACCTCACCATGTTAGTTACAAAGATCAAAGGCAAATTCTCGTACATTTCCAGCAACATTATGTATGACATTATGTGCCTGCAATCCCCTGCCACTATGTACATTGGACAGACTGGGCAAAACCTTCTCCAAAGAATACATGGACACAGAGGAGACATAATGGCATAAGCAGGTCAGTGAAACTTCAGTGGAGTGGGCCATTCTGTTAAAGACCTCAGAATTTGTGTCCTAGAGCACTGAGAATTTAAAAACAGGTTACAACAAGAAATTTGTGAATTGGAATTCATATTCAAATTTGACACATTAACACACGATATGAACAGACATATCAATTACCTCATGCATTACAAAGACTGCTTCCCTTCCTTTGATGCTCATAATTATCACAGGCAGGACAATTAACATTCCCCCTCCTTTCACTCCCTCTCTCAGTCCTATGTACTTGATTTGTCAGTTTTTATTGCATTTTTTTTTTTTGGTCCTCTGTACTTATAAATATCAGTCTGTATTGGAAATGAGGTTGATCTGAAGAAGTGGGTCTGTCCCATGAAAGCTCATCACCGAGTAAATCATTCGGTTAGTCTTTAAAGTGCTACATTTCTGCTGTTTTGTTTTGTTGGAGTACAGACTAACATAGCTACCCTCTGTGTTATCTTTCATTTGCAAATCATTTTCATTAGCCATGCAAAAATTCACTATCTTTTACTGCATTAAATCCACTTCATTCAGTGATGATATGTTAATCTGATTTTTACTAATGCGTATAATTTAGTCTCTAATTAATGCAGCAGGTTAAAAATACAAAATAAATTTCAATTAAAATATTCAACACTTCTTATTTGTTTTAAGTTATAGGGTTCAAAACACTGATTTCTCATTCTCGTTTTAAATAAAATTTTAGCCATGTTTAATTGAAAGTTATTGAAATTACTGTCTTCATTTACTATTTGTTTTTTGTCTCTTAAAAGAGATATTTTACCATTTCCATGAAATTTTCTGTACACTAATAAAAAAATGTAAAGATAAAAATATTTGGAAAAGATGTCAATTTTTTCCCAAATAATAATCCTTTAACAAAAAACAAATCCATTTAGTGATGAAAATCATTTTGATTTGAAAATGTTGGCCAGATCTACTAATCGGCCTGAAAACTATTCAAATCCAAAGCGTTTGGTTTTCTTATGCATCGATGTAACATCAGATCAATTGTCTTACCTTGCTGGTTTCCCATAATGTACCTTTACCAAGTGAGTTTTTGTGCATGTCAAAGTACTACTGAAACTGTAAATAAGTATCTCACAATTCACTCTCCTCTCTGTGGTCCCACTGGATGTCCTGGTACTACAAACCTCTGTATGCAACAGTTCAGAGTATATGCAGAGCATGGGGGGAGGGAATAGCTCAGTGGTTAGAGTATTGACCTTGTAGACCCATGCTTATAAATTCACTCCTTGAGGGGGCCTTCAAGAGTTTGGGTCAAGTCAGAATTTAAAAAAAAAAAATATCTACAAGAGATAGTGATAGGTTCTGCTGTGAGGGCAGGGAACTGGACTTGGACTATGTCTACACTAGAGTAATCTGTCGATAATTCTGTTGGAAGATATCTTCCGACAAAGCTTCTGTCGACAGATTGTGGCCGGACTGCAAAGCAGAACAAAGGAGCAATCTTCTCTGTCAACAGAGAGCGACCTGGCCAGCCCAGCCACTCTCTTGAATAAACAGCCAACCAGAAGCACATCAGAAAGGGCTACTTAGTGTCCCAGAAGCACTGTCTTTCAAAAGAAGGCCCCTAGAACATCCAGACTGGCTTTATGTTGACAGAGGTGTTATGCCTAATGGGGGAGCAGCAGAATGCTGTCAACAAAAGTGCTGCGTTCTGTCAATTTACTTTTGAAAAAAAGCCTTGGGAATATGGACACTCCCTGGGTTTTGACGACAAAACTTTCTAGTGTAGACACTGCCTCGATGACCTCTTGAGATCCTTTCCAGTTCCATAACACACACACTTTATGGATTTCTCCAGTATACAGTAGGGTCTCAGTATTTGCAAACCTAAGGTTCGCAAATTCAATTATTTGCAAGTGGCCACGAGCCGCCACTTCCCCCGGGGCTCCAGGCAGGGAGTGCCAGCAGCTGGGGGCTGCCATATTCGCAAAATTCAACATTTGCAAGGGTTCTCAACACTGAACCTTTGTGAATGCTGAGACCCTACTGTACTTCTAGGAAGACTTGAGAACTGCCTCCTCTAGTTCTGGTGACTTTGCTTGCTTTGTTTTCCGTTGGCTTTTGATACTATGAAATAAAAGCTAGACATGATGGAGAGGTAGTAAAAAGACTAATGTTTATTTTCGGGCTCCACCCACATGACAGAGGTCATGGTTACATGGTACATACACCTGTTATATTTTAGGGATTAGTATGCACTGGCTCTAGCAGCCTCTAGAGATTCCCATATTACAAAAACTGAAATTTAGCTGAAAGGACACTTCTTAAAAATAACTCTCACCTAAATAGAAAAAAAATTAAGTATGTTCAACATATGGCATCCTAGAACATTTGATATTTTAAATGTGTAGTAAATGTCAGAAACATTTTTACAGCATTTGGATCTTTTGTCTTTCAAAGGACGAATAAACCTTAAGTTGCTTTAGCAGCTTTGAAGGCTTTTTTTATTATTTGGTACTGCTGCCTTTGAACTCAAGTAATTTTAAAACTAAATATGAACTGCAAAACTCAGTCCATTAATACTCTTTTAATATCAGTTTATATAATTAGCCCTGAGTCTCTGACAATTAATTTCATGCATTTTGAGGAACAACACTAATTTCGCACTCAGCAACATCTAAAACAAAGTGATTCAAATAGGAAAAAGCCCGTTCCTCATGATTTTGGCATCATTACTGCAGACTTGTAGATTTCCATTGCAATACATCACCAGAACCCATTTTTTTGTAAAAACACATGCAGACAGATGTGTCCCACATTAGTATTTTGAGACATGGGCCTGATTTGACTACTTTTATAGAAGTGCAAATTAGAGGAAAATCCACAAAAGTGATCAGCCCAGATTCCACAACTATCTATTAGATTAGACTCTTTTGCACTGAACTTCACTTAGTTCAATAAAACTCACTGATTCTTCCTTACAAGCATCCCACAGATATTTAAGAGAGTCTATGCTCGTGTGGCTTGCATAATGAAGAACCAGAAGAAAGCATAAGTTAAAGTTTTAGATATCATAAAATTCAATCTTGCATTAAAATAGCAAACCTAACACATTATTATCTGGCACTGACCCTTTTCTTTTATCACCTAATACCTTTCTTTATCAAACAGCCTTGCTAGCTTTGACCTGCTGCCAAGGAGGAGTTGGGTCCAGTACCTAAAAATTGGGGCCCCCGTGAGAAGTTGTTTTCCAAGCTGCAAGTATTTAAGTATTCAGGTTTTTCCCCATATCAAAGCAGGACAAAAATCTAAAAATCTGACTGTTGCAAAATGATGGTAAAAAACAAACATAAAAATTCAGGTCAATTGAAACCTTTTATTTTGATAATTTTGAAATGTTTCACTTTAACCTTTTTAAAATTTGTAAATGCTCGGTGTATATTAACTAAAAGTTCCAACTAAATCATTCTGAGTACACAAATGAAACTTTTTATTTCAAAAATTTAAAAATGGGAAGTTTGGCAATTTTGAATATTTTAATTTTTTTAAATCTGGAGATTCATCAGAACAGACCCTGGCTCTCAAAAGCTTCCATTTTGATGAATTTAAATTTTCTGACCAAAAAAAGATTAGAATATTCCTGTCAAGTGTTGATAATTTAGGTGTACATTGGGAAGACTTACATGTTTAATGCTTAATTTTAGCTATGGTATTTCTTATAAGCACTTTATTGGGTACCTAAACACTGGTCATGCCACAATATTCAATGATTAAGCACACCCAAGCATACATCCAAATGCGCACAGCAATCTCATTTGTGCTTGAATATTTCTGTGTGCCTTGTGGACATGGGCCTAATTATCTAGGAAGTAAAATGACCTATTTCTGATCTTACATGATTATGCTAATATAACAATTGTACCTGGAAGTAAGTGCAGAAATTTTGAGAAGCATGGAAAATAAAATAAAACCATCCACTGTTTAGTCATGGGCCTGATTCTTTAACCTCTCAAGGTCCCTTCCAGTTCTAGTATTCCATGATTCTATGAAAACAGGAAATGGGCCATATCATCGTCTTCATCAGTGCATCCCAGCTGCAGAAGCAGGGAGTCACAATAGAACACAGAAAATAGAACAGGAGTGTTTGATATTTCTCGGCAACCCCCAAAAGACTGTTGCAAAACTGAGAATGACATTCAAAAGCAGATTGAATACAATCCAGAGGGCATATTTAGAAAATACTGCAGCACCAATTTCCCCACATTTGTAACTGGGACACACTACATATGTGTTGTGATTTTAACATGAACTTGGAAACTTATAATGAAAGAAAGCAACTAGCTAGGTGTGCCACTCTTACACATCTTTAATATCTGTATACAACTCTGCTTCTCTTGCAGAAAGCCTTTTCCAAGCTTTATAGTAGAGGTGGTCAAAGTTTTTCATTCAGAAACAATTTTTTTTAATAAAAATGTTCTCTTCAGATTAAATTTTCATTTTCAGAAAACACCTCAACATATTTCACATTTTTTGTGAAAATGAAACTAAAAACATTCTGGTTTTGAAAAGCAATTTTTCTTATGTTTTGTTTTGCAGTGAAACAACAAAAAAGAGCTCTGAGCAACTCAGAGACATTCCTGGGTTTTATTCCTTTCTTTCTGAATGTTTCACAGAAAATACTATTTTCCAACCAGCTGTAGTTTTAAGATCTGACTGAGCTGTTGAGATGGCGATGCTCCTAGAGAATGAATGCTCCTATGTAAAGCCTGAGTTTTATCCTCGTGTTAAAATAAACAGGAGTCATAAAAAATAAGGAATCACAATAATCTCATAACAGTTCAGGAAAGCAAGTGTGGGGTTCTTTTGTAATTGTATATCCTTATCAAAGTAATGATATCTAGATGTTATAGTTACTGAGGTAGGAGTAGAACAAGAGAGAGGAAGCAACTTGATGGGCTTTGAGAGTCTCCTTGACATAAAATTCTTCTTCTGACAGTCCAAAAGTTGCCATATCACAAGACTAGGAGGCCAATTACCATGAAACAAGAGAGTCAAATTAATAGAATCTACCAGGGAAAAAAGGGCATGCAACAATGGTTTGCTGTTGCTTTCAATCAGGGAACGAGAGAGAAGATAAGTGCATCATGGGAGGCTGACAACGTGTACCCAGTACCACTCATGACAATATTTTTGTCCCATCAGGCAGTGGGAGCCTAATCCAGAATTCATATGGGCGGCAGGAACTGTGGAATGGCTACCCACAGCGCATTGCTGTTTGAGTTGAGAATAGCCAAGGGGGTGGGTATACACTCCACTGCCCATATAAGCTTAGTGAGCACATGCATGAGATCAGATGCTAAAAACTGACCTCAATGAATTCAACCTAATTTCATGATGAAAGTGCCTTGCCCGTGTGGACATCTCAGGAGTTAACAGTGCTGTCAGTGGATCTACTGGGCTGTAACTTGGTAGTGTAGACTTGGCCTCCAACTCGTAAGTTTTTGCTTTGTGTTCAGGCAAAATTATTCAAGGAGCTCCATTGTAGCTTCTTTCCATTGTATGGCATATCACTGCTCTCTGATATCACAAAATAGACAGGAAAAAAATGGTAGCTGTACTCCAAATAGCCTAGTAAATATTGACCTTTCATGAATTACAATATGCAGGCCCACCGGCGGGGGCGGTCAAAGGAGCAGTTGCCATCGGGCCAAGTGATTCAAAAGGACCCAGTGCTCCTGTGCATCTCTGTAACTGCAATAGCAGTGGCTGAATCCCCAGGCTCTTTACATTGCTGCTGGAGTGCCACATGGCACACTCTGGGTAGCTCTGAGAGCTGCCAGCACTAACCCTTTTCCCTCCCGCTGTATGGAGCTGGGCCCTCACCTTGCCCAGAGACCTGGCTATTCTCTTGGCCCCACTGACAATGAGATTATGAGATGAATTAGCATTAGAAAACACAGAAAACAGAACACAAAGCAGCATTGGAAGGATGAGTGCTATACTTGAGGAAATGACATGGCCAAAATGAGAAAGGGAAAGATGTTTGAGGATCTGAATAAATTACCGTGCCGTTTGCAAAGTGAGACCTATTTGTGGGTAAAAAGGAGAGACAGATGAAAAAAAATACCCATTTGGAAAACATGATTTTCAAGCTATCAGAAGTAATTAGACTAATATAGAATAGGGCTTGTCAGTAATACTTTTATTTATTAGAGCTTAGTTTTTTATGAGTTACACAAACATAAAGAGCATCTTAAATGGTAAGTTTACATTTCTGAATTTGTACGTATTTGAAACAGCTGATCTGACCTTTTTCGGAAAAAAAATCTGAAAACAAATTTGCTTTTGGGCTTTGGCTTGGTATTCAAGCTTCAGTCTGAAGCAAAGCCTAGCACAGGGGAGTTATCACAGAATACGTTCAGATGGGTTTTTAAGATACAAACTGGTGCTACCAACCAATGCAGTTAGCAGAATGTAATGGTATCCAGACCACTTGTGTGAATTGTTTGTGAAGTCATAAATTTTGGCTGCTTCCTGGATTTCTGCTAGGAATCTTCTTACATACATTGCTCCTGCTGTGTCTGCACAGAACCATCAGGAGAATCCAGTAGCTGCGAGGGAACTTTGCTGTTTCCCTTTCCTCTCTAGGGGCAGTACTGCACAGTATGATCCAAAATCACTGTTTTGCCTTTCTAGAGCCTAATCCAAAGCCTACTTAAGTTAATTGGAATCTTTCCATTGACTTCAGCAAGCTTTGGCTCATGTCCCTGGCAACTACAGAAGCAGCAGAAACTAGAAACAGCTGGGGAAAATACACTGATTATTATAGCCTATACTCTTTATTGCTATAATATTGTCCATAGGTTCTAAATTGTGATTAAATCATAGTAATCCCACCCCTCCAAAGTAATGCTTATCTTCTACCACTTTGGCATGTATTAAACTATAGAGAAAATACATATTCATAACACAGACCATAACTTTGATAGAGTTTATACATTTTATCAGGTAAGTAAGATGCATTTTAAAATTAGGTGGATCTACTCTATTTGCAGTACCGATCTGAACGTTTGACAGCATTGTGTGTATTTAGAGAGGAGATCACTGAAGGCATTTCAATACCACAACTTAAGTTCTCAATGATAGTATAAATATATTTAATTTGATCATTTGTAATTTTAAGCTTTCCACTCCAAAACTATAAAATTAAAAAACATAAACAGCTCTCATAATGAAGGCTGAAGCTTCCTCCTTTTTTATCTCTCTTGGTGTACATCATATAGTATGAACTGCACTACACAGCCACAACTTGAGTGAGTTAATAATGGAGTAGTTTCCTATTAGTAAATGCATAAGTTAGTATATTATTAAAATTGGGGTGTACAGTTGTGTTTTAACACACAGTAGAATATTGAATGTCAGCTGGAAAGCCATTATCAGATGTAGAACAATACCTGGACTACAATAGACCCATTCCCACCTTCCAAGCCCTCCTAACTTTGAAGCCAACATTTAGAAACCCATAGCAGATCAACAGCTGCTAAGCATAAATAATGAGCACGAAAATAAAAGTGGACAAGTTCAAAGTGATGGAGCAAACCCATGAACAACCTTAAAATTCCTTTAAAAATCTTTACATTTGTACCACAATCTGCCAGTTGACTAGTGAATTGATTTGTGAACAACCATAAAATGAGCACTGATTGTTATGGCAGTAACACTTTAACATCAGTGCTTTTTAATAAATTGCAGTTTGTGATGAGTGCCCTGAAGGAGCCCAAGTAGAAAAACGCAATAATCATATTAGCCAACTGCAAAAGGATCACTAATATGACTTCTTCCTGTCAGTGTGACATACAGTAGAAGGGCATACTGCAGTGGAATGCTTGACATTAGCTATTAGCCAAAACAGGTGCAGAAACAAAAGCATCTTCCACTTGAAGAGTCTGCATTTTTCTTTTTTAAAAAATGCCCGGTGTGCAATCCAGATTTCAGTCTAGGTTGTGCATTGTGTGATGTGTGAATTATTTTATCTTATCACACAGTATTTTCTTGTGATGTTCATAAAGTTATACAAAAGTGAACTGAAAAGATTTAATATATGCCCTGCCCAGCAAAGTGTTCTTTTCTGATTCCATAAATGCAGACTTGAGAAGCCAAGATTCCTACAAATTTGTGTCCAGGGTGTGTAGAAAAGTGCACATTATATGTCATCACTGTCATGTAAGTACCGTGTACTGTGCATTACTACAGCTTTAGGCAGAGAACTGTAGTGGAATGGCACCACCATGTTACTTAACCAATCAGAAACAGAAAAATCATATGACCAGTGGCAGCTTGTGTTATTCCATCAGTTAGTAAATTGGATGCAGTTTGTCAGATGGACACAATATCCCTCCACTGTAGGTGGTCTCTCTTTCATTAGGTTTCAGATTAATGGAGCTGAACAGTAATCCAAAAATGTGTGATGGGTACATCAACCTCATTTTTTGTTAACAGTGCTTCCTAAACATTGGAAGCAAGTACAAACATAGATTTTGTTTGGCTTATTTTGATCCTTGCAGAGTCTATTGCCTATCCAACATCACTGCTGGGTGCTTATGGTTTCGGTTAGCAGTATCTGGTATAGTCTCAGGATGAGCTGTTTCTGAAATAATCTAGCAATTTATGCATGCTGCAGAAATAGTTGGTGGCATACTGCTAAAACTTTTTTTCAAGATGTAACAAACATTCAATAATCAATTTACATACAAGAATGGGCATTGGAGTTATTCTAGTGACACTTGAAAGTAAATGGTCAACACAAGAATGTTTGTGATACATGGCTTGTGGAAGTACATTTAAACTACTTTTCAAGTAAAAAAATAAGCATGTTACTTACATTGTTCAAGTACTGGCTAATTTAAATCAAGGTGCTTATAAAACGCAGCTTTTAGTGTAATCCAGTGTAACAAAATGTAGATCATACAAAGATGACAGATAATTGACTATAAAGGCAATAGTAGCTTTCTGTGTGCATTGTAGTCTATAGAATTAAGATGATACCACACTATGTGGGTATTTAAAAGTTCTTATGTATTTTTTTTGTTGAAAACAGTGCATAAACATCATATGTAAATAATTTTCTTTCAAAAAATAAAACTCTAAATACACTAGTATGCATCAAGTATTTCTCCTTTTTTAAAAATACAAACTTTATTCATGTTGAGTACACAAAAATATATTTAATCCAATAAATATTTTTAAATTGTGTATTATAAGAACTTCCAATCTAATTTAATGTTGTTTTTTTTTCCCTGTGTTATGTCAAAATTTAGTTCAGGATTTCTCAGTCTAAAAGTGCTTCTGGCTACTCAAACTTGTGAAGATTTAAAGAAACCATAATATGAACAGCAAGAATACCATAGCTATAGTGTACTGTATGTGCAGTATATCTATCTATGGTATAAGCTGGTTGATATTTCATTTGTTCTATGCTTTTCATTGGTATGCCTTTAAAAATCATAACGTACACTTAGGTTATTTTTTAAAATAATTATTTAATATTCTGCCATTTTCTAGCATAACTGGACAACTTTTCTTCTGAAGTTCTAATATAGATATGTCCGTTAAGCCAGTTTTCCCAAATTCTGTCTCACTCTTTAATGGATCTCTTTCAACATGATGATACGCTGCCAGTCCACTTCAATTAGTGTCAAGAAAGGGGAAAAACATTCAAATACTTTGCAAAAGTTGCTGGAGCCTCTTCTTAAAAGCAAATTTGAAGGGCTAGTCTTCACCTTTTTTCTCCTTTAACATTATATTATTACAGGAGTTTTTGTAAACTGGTGTTATAAATGATTATTTTTACTTGAGAGAAGCACAAAGAAAGATTAAAAATGGATATAAAGAGATTTTGGTTCTTGATCTTCTTTTCTTCTCATATCAAGCTTTAGAAAGTCTTGCTGGAAGAACACAAGGAACAGCAGGTAGGTTTCTTACAGATCTTTGAGACCTCCTTCCACTAAGATCCCAGGGGAGCTAGAACAGTATACTTCTGTGGTTCAAAAAGTCTTTGGACCAGAAAAAGAGGCCTTTATCTGCCAACATTTCAAACATATTCAATCAAATATTGATCTAGAAAATCAGTCATTTTTTCTCTAGCAAAGAAATTAAATTAGTACTACCCACTGAAGGTCTACAAATGGGTCTGCTGAAGATAATGATAGTGCCCTAGGCTATTTCTAGGATCAAAAATTTGTATGGACACCAATCTGATTTGATATTTTTTGTAATGCCTGGGGGGAAAAAAGGGTGAAAGAACTGCTTGCCAACTGTAATGTGCTGGAGATTATCTCATGTGGCGAGTCATTGCATCAAGGAGCCAGGTAGGTTTTACAGTTCCATCTAATCTTTTAAATAAAAGGAATGGAATATGGCCCATTTCACCTTACAGAAAGGTTTTCATCACCTGAAACGTCTGATACATCTTATTAATGTTGACTCTGGTAGCAAATGCCTCTCTGGCTCATAAACATTCCCTCTATCTATTGTGTTCTATTTTCAAGGTGTCCCTCATGTATTACTTAAATAGAAGTTATAGGGCTCATCTTCCTGTTTTTAATACTGATATTTAAGAAGATGAGAAAAAAGCATATCAAATGTTCAATAATTAGCTGAGAATTCCTTCCAATATTTTTTTTCAAATATCACTACTGCAGCATACTCATCTTGCTATTCTTGGAAATGACATATTTGTGTTACAGACAAAGGCAGTCTTTACAAGAGAACGTAAGGTTTTAATAACTTATTTTAATGAATTTACGAGAAAAATATATCAGACATTACCAATTATCTTTAATAATAGTCATTATTAAACCATTTGTCATGTTCTTACCAACAAAATTGGATTCTTGGGAATTTAACTACGTAGATACAAGAAAATGAAATCTTATTTCAGTTGTATCAGCAAAATGACCAAATTTCCTTTCTCTCTCCTTTATAAGATACATAGATCACAAAAATTGACAAACTTCATCACATCTAAACATTGTAATTGTCTCATTCCCCTGAGATATGCTGAATCAAAGCCCTGGGTACAAATATATACAGAAGGAACATGCCCAAGCTGTAAATACTGGATCTGAATACAAACTCTTGAAAAACATGAGTACATTAGGACCAACTGCTTTTTTACTGAAGGAGATAGCCACAAAGTTCAGATCATCAAGCTTCCAAATATGTGCCAATATCTTAAATGTACAAATCTGTGTTTTTCTCTATAGTATAATAATATTCACACATTCACTCATTCTCTATATTTTTATTAAAATCATATGGCCAAAATATAGTAAAGTGTGTAGATATTTACACACTCTTGATTTCTCTAAAAGGAAAGTAGCTAAGGTAAAATCACAGTGATCTTCATGCTTTCATTCTTAAGCCAATCATCAGGAAGAAATTTCCTACAATATTAGAAACAATTTAAGAAGTTTTTAATTTTCTCCTATTGAAGATAGAATACTGAGTTGGATGGGCCATCAGCTGCTTCAGTGAGGCTATTCCTATGTTACACACCATGTAACAGAAAAGTTCTATATGCAGTTGAGAGAATTGGTCTTTTTTCGTGCATTGTAATTCATAATTCATAGCAGTCTTTAGAATGTTATTTTCCTGTGTCTGGTCATCTAGTAGACTTGTATTTAAATACACAAATATGCTTAGTTTAATTTGTGGTTTAACTAATTGGCTGCAGAAGTAATGTAGATTGTTATAGTTGCTACTCTGAACTTTAGTCTACAATAGGTGCACCTACTGATAGGAGAACTCTAATGACAGAGATTATGAACACATTGTTCTAAACCCTGTTTACTGTAGTAATTTGTATGAAAATTCTGCTCTCACTTATACTAATGTAATTCCAGGGTAATTCAGATGATTTTCAGGGAAGATACATAGTGTCACATCTGTGTAAATGAGAGAGCCATCTATCTGATGAACAGTCCAACTGGAATTTACCAAAGCTAGTCTCATATGAATAAAATGATGGGATCTAGCCCAAAATATTTTTTACGTTTATCTTAATGTAAGTTTCTTGAGACTGTTCACTAGGCTGTGATCATCTGATCTTATCTCCGGTGTAACGCAGGCCATAGAACTTCCCCAAAAAATTCCTTTTGAATGAAAGCATATTTTTAAAAAACCCAACCTTGATATAGCAATTAAGAGTGATGAAAAATTCATCATGAACCTTGGCTAATTACTATCACTGTTAAAAAATGTGGGTTTTATTTCCAGTCTGAATTCATCTAGCTTCTATGTTAAGGTTTTCAAACAGTTTAAATATGAATTGTTCAGCTTGATGTGTGACAGCAATTCATCAGTCTTTTTCAACAATGAATTTGCAAAAATGGATAGACATATGATGATGACTAGCTCTTTGGTGGACTGACACACTGTAGAAGTATTTTGATTCAGCATGATGCAATTCTCCGCAGCTTTTCTGATGATCCAGAAATCACTGTATTGCCTGTACACTGTTATATGGATGATGTATAATTACTAGAGACATTGATTTTGCAAATAGTGAATGAAAAACTTATTGCTGGGAAAAGAATAAGAAACTCCTTTTAAAAGAATGACTTTGCATATTGTTTTAACTTAGAGGATTGGCTGTAAATTTGGGGAAACTTTAGTGACATCTATATTTTTCTTTGTGCTGTTCATAGCTTCTGAGTACTTTCCTCCACCAAATGTTCAGTGTTTGGTTTAAAAAAAAAAAAAGGCTAACCAAATGATCTTAAAAAATAATTAGAGGTACATGTCTGCTAGAACTGGAAAGGACCTCAGAAGGTCATCTAGTCCAGTCCCTTGCCGTAGGACTAAGCACCATCCCTGACATCTATTTGCCCCAATCCCTAAACAGTCTCCTCAAGGACTGAGCTCACAATCTTGGGTTTAGAAGGCCAATGCTCAGACCACTGAGCTATCCCTCCCCCTATGTTGGAAAATATCTGAATAAGGAAGTATTATCTATAAGGTTACTAATACTAGAGTAAAAAAATGTAGTAGGTAATGTTTGCTCCTGCTGATTGTACACATAGGGTGCTCTCCACTATTTCTTGGAGAGAATCGTTAGTGACATGAATCAAGTGGACAAATTTCTCTTGTAGACTTTTGTGCTGTTGTCATCAATAGGGATGGGTGAAACAGTTCCGTGAAAACCCATTCCTGTTTCCTGCCAATCTTCTTTTATTCCTCAAACCAAATCTTCTTTGAGCTTTGTGACTTTAAAATGCAGCCCTCCTACCCATTGGTCATGTACTAGAGAGATATGGGTGTTTACACCGTGTCTATTGACTTTTCCATCATTTTCCCATCACCCACTTCTTACCAGCAAGGGGATAAGATAGAACCTTGAGTTATGTCTAAGAACAGCTTCATCTTCAGGGGGCAGTCAAGTAACCCAGGCACATTCTCCTAGAATGCAGGGGTGGCACGATGGATCCATTTTTTCCAGTACATTGAGGCACTCTCATAGGTAGCCAGATGGCTTGTTAGCTCATTTGGTGCATTGAGCCAAGTAATCTATCCACTGAATTTCATGAAGTGCCAATTTAAAATGAAAAAGACTTAAATTTTGAAATAATGGATGTGGATTCCTCTGTATAAGAAAAAGGGAGTTCGACCCCGTTACAGTGATGAATAGGTCTGGTGTGCCGGTCTGAGGAGCAGTTAGTTGTCGCAGTGGGAAACAGGTTGCTTGGTTGCCCATGAAAATGAGGAAGTAATGCTCAAAAGAGGTTTGAATCTGTTGAACTTCCTCTCAAACACAAATGACAAGGGAAGCCATGGACTATAGGGTCACCAGTTCTATTGGGATCCTCAAAGGTTCAGTTAAGTTTCAGATTAGTATTAAAAGTGAATGTGAATTCTCAGCCATTTATGGTTCTTGCATCTCTGATTTTGGAGGAGAACTATAATCACTAGAACTGACCAGGCACTAGTTTACTGACCCTTGAATCTAAACAATAAATATATTTGGGATAGTCCAAGATTTGACTATGGCTTCCAACACAGTTCAGATTTAAATTCGCCAGTTAGTGTTGCATAATAAATTATTTTGTTAGTCTTTAAAGTGATACTGGACTGGTTTTTTTTCAATACATCAGTATTTCTTTTTAAAAAATGTCAAGTGTGCAAAAAATTACCTCAGAAGCTTTGCATATCAGCTTTAAAAAAAAGTCTAGATTAGAATTTTGTTTTCCAATTTACCCATTTAAAGAGAAAATGCCCTGATAGCTAACTCTGGCATTTTGTCTTGTAAAGAGAAGATAAGAAGGAATGGATCACTATACAGCAACTCATACCTGTTTATAAAATATACAAATATAAAATATAAAATATACATAGAATACACCAGGTCAGGTGAAAATAGAGGTTTGTAGGGATACATGCTGAAGTATTCTGATTATTTTCTATGTCTTGCATAGGCTAGTTAGTCATATTGACCTGATTCTGATTTTTAGAAAGGTCAGTTTTGGTGTGCCTAAGGAACGGAGATGCAGGCTTATGCACTTTTGTATTTTAAATATAAAGACAGATCTGAGAAAGTTGTTGCGGAAGAATTACAGGAGGTCACCGTTGCAAGGGATGACCAGCAAGAAGATGGATAGCTGGTGTGCTGCAGATCACTGGGAGATCAGCTGCTAAGTGCTTGAAACTAGTGAGGGATTGAAAAGGCTTCCCAAAATTCTATGACATTTAAATGAATAAACTGATTTAACTTATTAAGTATCTGAATGTGAACAAAAGTGAAGACCTGTGTCTTCAAATTTAGGACATCCAGAGCAAAGAGACTTGGAAGCATAGTTGTTATTGTTGCCATGATTAACCAGAGGCTGATCTGTGTACCAGATTAACCAATATTTTTTCCCATCAAAACAATAAATTGTACTTAAGGCAAAACTGATTCTCTTGAACTGTATACTGTGACCGATGGAGAAGCATCATTTTAAAAATATAGACCCTCCTATATTGAAATAGCCAAACTACATGTAAATGCACCCAGAAAATCAGCCACACTACATGCAGCTCTACAAGCAGGGAATCTTTAAAAAGATCAAGATTAAGGTGCTTATAATTAAAAGAAATAACTTTTGGGATCTAAGTTAGTAAAGAAGAAAATTAGAAGGGCTAAAGTGGGTTTAAAAGAATTACCATAGCAGTAGGCCTTACTATGTAAAGGGTGAGAAGTTCAAAACAATTTAAAATAAAATCAAAATATATATGGTAGGCACATTATCAATGTAGCTTCTGAAAAGAAAAAAAATCATACCTCTCTAATCTACTAGAATTCAATGAACATATAAATAGTCTGGTGGGCAAAGAAGAATCACTTGACAAATGCTGAGACCTATATAGTGTATTTAATAAGGTTTCCCACAAGAAGATACTAAATAAACTAAGCTAAGATGTGAGAGATGTAGGCCCCTGCAAAAACTTCCAAATGCAGCAGAATTTCATCCAGATATTGTTACAGATTACTTTGTCTAAAAGATGGGAAAAAATATTGGAGACAAGCAATCTACTTTTATCCTGGCAAAAGTTGAACTCTGAAGTGGCCAATGGCATATAGTAAGATTGGCATTATTTGTTTATTAATGATCTGAAAAAAGGAATAAATAGTAAATTTTGCAGGTGACACAAAATTATTCTGATTAATCAAGTCTAAAGAGGGTTATATGAACCATCAGAAGGAAATAAACAAGCTAAGTGAATGAGTAATGTCATGGCAGATGAAATTCAGTGCTGCTGATATATGCAAATTAATGCACTTTGAACAGAATTTTTAAAATCTACTTAGACTTTACTGGGTTCCAAATTAATTATATCAACTCAGGAGAAGTATGTGGGCACCACTCTTGACAACTCATTGAAGACTTCTGCTCAATATGCAGCTGAGGTCAAATCCTTTTAGGATGCAGGAGAAATGGGATGGTGAATAATACAGAAAATATTATGTCTTTCTTAAAAATACAATGGTTCAACGTCCTCTGGTGCAGTATCAGTCACTCTGTCTCAAAAGAATATTACAAAATTAGAATCAGAGAAGTAGCTGAGTTAGTCTGTATCTTCAAAAACAGCAAGTCCAGTGGCACCTTAGGCATAAGCTTTTATGGGCAAAGACCCGCTTCGTCAGATGAAGCAGGTCTTTGCTCATGAAAGCTTATGCTCCAAAATATCTGCTAATCTATAAGGTGCAACAGGACTTCTTGTTTACAAAATTAGAGGAAGTTCAGTGATACATGTCAGGAAGGATTAGAGGTATGGAAAAGAGACTGAAAATGCAATGAATTAATACAAATGTCATGCAGCAGTATGCCTGTACTTTTAGTATGGGGCAGGAGGTGTTTAAGTAACTAATGTTTACATTGTGTAGGAGTTAGTTAAATTGGTAACAAACAAGTACATAAGGCATACATCTGAAGAGCTGCCACTGGTAAGCTTGTTTTTACGTATTGGAATTTTAATCCTCATTAGCATTTCTTCAAGTGAAGTTTTTCAAGGCTGACCAATGTTGCATGAAACCACAAAAAGCCATTTATAGTGCACAGCATCTTGTTGTGGCTTCTTCATTGGCTGCTGTGGTGCAAGTGTAACAAACAGGAAATCCAAGGGATTTTCACAGGTTTAGTAGAGTGGTGACACGTTATCATCTTGGTCACCACAACCTGGAATATGATTTTATGCTGCCATGTCACATCAGCCCACAATAACTGATGGTCGTTTATTACGTAAGAAATAATAGGAACCAGAAATGACAACCTGAGTTTGTTTTGTGTGATAGAATGGTGTTATTTTCTGATAACATGGAGTACAGTTTGTGTCATCTCTGTAAATCACTTTTTTCAGTGTAAATTTTTTATGTTTTTAAAGGTAAAAGACGTATCCAGACTTTTCTTTTAGAATGTTTGGTTACAGAGGTATCAAGTAATGCTTCTCCTTACATTAAAAAAAAAGAGGTAGAGAGACTCAGATTGAGAACTAACATGTTTTCAATGTACAGCAGTTAATTAAACTGTTTTGTGATGGCAAAGTTATCTATTACTTGGATCTATTTTCTGGCATAGGTCTGCATTAAAACAAAGGGTGTGTCCTGGCTCTCTTCATCTTTTATTTCTCTAGCTGGTCTGTATTAGTTTATATTAGATTCTGAAATGCTACCTCTGCTAAACTAACAATGCATATCTTTTACCTTTTTTCTGAATAACAAGTACTTGTTTGATTTCCAAATAAAAAGATGAATCCAGTTTTTCTACTGTAATACATTTTTTCTCCTTTATGGTTTGTCTAGTGGAATGATAATGCTATGTTCTTGTTTAGATAGGATGCTAGAAATTATCACAGAAGAGTTTCCTACATTTTAGTGTTTTTGCCAGTTATATATTGCAGTGGATGTATACAATGCACTTTAAAAGGCATTTTATGAGTCTTCATTTTCAAATTCTGCTGTAAATTCTGCAAGCTATAGTAGTTTAATGTAGAAACCTAGATATCCATAAAAAGCTGGAGAGAACAGTGTATGTTATAATGTTGTTATAAAAATGTCCATTACATTAACACTCGCTGTATATTAAATACACAAAACTGTTACAAGAGCTTGAAGGTTGAAATGAACCAACAAAAACAAATACATTTTTCAGGACCAGAAACAAAAGGGTGTTCTTTACAAAAAAAAAACAAACAAAAAAACCCCAAAAAAACAGAGAAGGGCAGCATATAGTAGTACAAATAAAATTGTTAAAAAAATCTGTATAGATTAGGAGGGTAAATTCATGTGTGTAAATATTTACCCAGTAGTAAATTATGAATGGATAAAATCCCAAAAATCTCATGTAAAAATCATAACAGCAATGAAGGGTTCTGTGGCACCTTATAGACTAACAGAAAAGTTTTGAGCATGAGCTTTCGTGAGCACAGACTCACTTAATCAGATGCTGGTCTTGGAAATCTGCAGGGCCAGGCATAAATAAGCCAGAGCAAGGGTGGGGATAACAGGGTTAGCTCAGTCAGCAAGGGTGAGGCTTACTACCAGCAGTTGATCTGGAGGTGTGAACACCAAGGGAGGGGAAGCTGCTTCTGTATTTAGCCAGCCATTCACAATCTTTGTTTAAGCCAGAGCTGAGGGCATCGAATTTGCAGATGAATTGTAGCTCAGAAATTTCTCTTTGGAGTCTGGTCCTGAAATTTCTTTGCTGTAGGATAGCTACTTTTAAGTCTGCTACTGTGTGGCCTGGGAGATTGAAGTGCTCTCCTACGGGTTTTTGTATATTGCCATTTCTGATATCTGATTTGTGTGTGTTTATTCTTTTACGTAGAGACTGTCCAGTTTGTCCAATGTATATAGCAGAGGGGCATTGCTGGCACATGATGGCATAAATTATATTGGTAGATGTGCAGCTGAATGAACCCACAAGGCTATGGCTGATCTGGTTAGGTCCTGTAATAGTGTTGCTGGTGTAGATATGTGGGCAGACCTGGCAACGAGGTTTGTTGCATGGATGGGTCCCTGAGTTAGAGTGACTGTGGTCCGGTGTATAGTTGCTGGTTAGGATTTGCTTCAGGTTGGCAGGTTGTCTGTGGGCAAGGACTCATTTATGTCAGAGTTGAGGACTGTCCATAAACTGGTGAATGTGTCTCTTTTCTGTTTGGCTTTATGAGAAGCAATCACATTTTAGGTACATCCCATTTTCCTGGCACAACCAAACTCTCACGTTGCTTTAACTTATGATACATGGAAGCTGAATACTGAATTTAGTGGTCCTATTTCTTACCATTTAGGAGGAGTTTTTGATCAAACAGACAGAGAAACTCTCTAAAGTACAACACACAGCAGACTGCAACCAAGAAACTGCAAACTCAACTGTCAGGAGTATTGCACTGAAGTCTAATGTCATGCTTTGAGTGTGATGGGAGGGTAATGGTGTGGAATGTGTTTGAATTCCATGATACGGCCAATTATGATTTTCTTACCAGCTTTTGCCTTACACTGCTGCCATTGCCATCTGCTTCCTGGATAGGCAGATGTCCACTGTACTGTGGAATTGTTCAGATCAGGAGGATTCAATTGTTGACTTGACTCCTTGGTGACCTGCTGGGCTAGGGTTGATCATACCGTGTTATATTTTACCTTCATCCATTTTCCACATTGGTTCCATACTTTGTTAAGCAGATGTTTATATAAATCAGGACAGTGATCTGGTTGTGGTATATGACTGGGAATGAGGAGATCTGAATTAGTCTCACTTTTGCAGCTGATTAGAGGTCTGAATTTGGGAAACTCACTTAACCTCTTTCGACCTCAGTTTCCCCATTGTGTATTGGGGATTTTAATTATATTTCACCAGGGTATTATAAGGCTTAATTAATTAGTAATGCTTGTAAAGTGCTTTGGATGCTTTAGTTAGAAGGTGCTCTATAAAGTATCTATTGTTTATTGTTATTAGCTTGAGGTATCAATGGACTTTGCCAGCCCTCTCTGATTTAACAGGGCTTTCGTTATTAGGCTGGGTTAGTAGGCTGCGTTGCTCTTCTATGTACATCTGAAGCAAGCTTATTTTAGGGAGGCAGGGAGAGAGACATAAATTTACATCTCAGATTTAGGCTCTTTCCCTCAATTACATATCTGCAGGAAGCACATGAGACTATTTTGCATGGTGAATTACCCTTGTTTGCAGGCTTGTCAACAGGGGCAGTGATGGGAGGAAAAAGATGTCAACTGCCCCAGGGCCCAGTGATTCAAAAGGGCTCAGGCAGCAACAGTAGCCAGAGCACTCGGCCCTTTAAATCATCACTGGGACACTGAGCGGCACAGTCTAGGCAATGCTAAGGGCTGGCTTGTGGGAGATTGTAGTGTATTCAGGGTGGCAATGAGGGCTGGCTTCCCTAGCCCCACCCCTTCCACTGAAGACTCCACCCCTTCCAGGCATGTGGAGCCAGACCCTACACCTTGCCCTGAGACCCAGCAAATCTGTCATCCCTGCCTCGCTCCTCACTGCTTGTTTGTACTGGCATACCCCTTTCTGGTCTTTAGAGACCTGATTTTACTCTCATTTGCGCTGATTTATCACCATTAACTTCAATGGAATTGCTCCTAGTTCATTCCTATGTGAGTCAGAGGAGAATCAGTCTCATGCTTTTTTACTGCTTGTGCACAATGAGGGTATTTTCACTCTACTTATTGTACCATAAGATGCCTTAAAATCTGAGCTCATATATCTTCCTTAGTTCCACCTAGGGGCTCTCAGGTTACATTGCCTAGCTTCTTAAAACACCTTCTAAGTCAAGCCCGAGATTTAGCCCATAGTACCTATTGCCTGTAGAAACATCAGTGTGCTTAGGTATCAGTTGTGCTTAGGTACAACTGGATTGAATTAAAGGTGGCTGCCATTTTATGTAGTCTCTAGGTTATTAATAGTAAAATATGAAAATCTGAGCTCTTTATTGCTGGTCAAAAACCTTGATATGGTACATGACCTTCTACTCAGCCCATAAAATGAGAAAAGTTTAATAAATCTCCCTGCAGTAAGTATTCCACATTGTGACAAGAAAAACTCAGATCCAGCTTATCCTTTGAAGTTTTAATGGACACTTCAATACGATAGCAACTCACCTATGATTGAAATAAGTTTGCAAAGCCTGGAGCAGCTCTCGTCATCTCAGGCTAGAGCTTTGGACGACAACGAACTCAGGCAACTGCAGGCTTCAAAGGGCTTATTCAAATATTCTGGCTTTCGTCTTACCACATATTACAGGCAAACTTTTAAATACATTTCTTCATATCAAAGAATATTTTTAACATGAGCTATTCATAATAGTGTCATCTTGTAATAAAGTTGCGCAGCTTTCAAGTGTGAAAAGGATTAATCAACTATGCCCTTTCACTCCACCCTCTGTGCTATGGAGAGGAGAGAAAATCGTATGGAAAAAGCAGATATCCAGACTCAGGCCCATACATTGGAATTTTTTGGGAGGGAGGATTTTTTGTAAATGCGGCCCACAATTTTTGAGGGATAACTCTGTTGAGGCAAAAGCAGAGTTCTATTGACAGATGGCTTTATAAGTATAGACACTCCCTGAGTTCTGTCAACGGGAGGCCCCTTCCGTTGACAGAACTCTCCGGTGTAGACACAGCCCTCTTGTTCCAGTTTGTACTCTGGTGAAAATTTCTGCATATGCTGATGATGTGACTGTTTGTTACCTGAGATTGCTATGGCCAGATTTTGACTGGATGACAGCACTCTTTTAAGCCCTCTTCTTAGCTCACATAAATTAGGGGAAGAATGACGACTGCTGAGGGGTTGGGTGATATCCTTCCCACTTTGCCAGGGAAGGTGACATAGGGCACTGTTGTGGAGTTGGGTTGGCTTTAAAGAACTGGGATTTATTTTGGGACCCCATGATGTTTTGGGTCAGCACTGGGAGAATCTATGGAAGAGTTGGACAGAGGGTTGTAAAGGTGAAAGTAGTGTTTGCCTCGACACTTCTGAAGGCTGGGTGTTATCATTAATAATTTAATTAACTCTTTGTCGTGGCACAAGTATATTTTTTTGGATTCTTTTCCCATTCCCTCTTTTTAAAACAACACCCAGAAGTTTCTTTTTTGACTTTTTCTGGGAAGCTGTCATTGGATGAGGCAAAGTATGTTCTATCTGCCCATTGTGAAAGAGAATCAAAGTCCCATTAACCTTTTGAACAAATGGCTATTTTTCAGTTACAGTCTCTGCAGCAACCGTTTCCAGATGAGCCTGTTCCTTGGAAGGAACCGGCCTTTGCTTTTCTTCAGCAAGTAGGAGATTTGAATGGGAACTTCTTTCATTGGATCTTGGGTGCCTAATTTGAGCACCAGTTTTTATGAAAGCCTTTTTTAATGCCTGCAGACTTTTTAAGCTGAGACTGTAGGATAGGCAGCTGGAATCCCCAGGGCTGTTTGTTTAACCCCTTGTTTTTAAACAACCCATGAAGATTCCTAGGAACCTTTTCTCTTCTCATATCACAGAAGGTGAAAGAAAACTTGTTCATTGATTTTAGACATGGGTATCAGTGAATATCGTGGATGTCAAGATTGATTTTTATTTCATTGGTTGGGTTTCTCAGTATTGATCAGAGGTAGAGCCAGACCTTCCCAGGAGCACAACTGCCAGGCTGTCAGTTGCCTCTTTGTGTGACCATTCTTGTTTACACTAAAGTTTCTATTTTCTTGCCTATTGCTCCTATTGTGTAGCACAGGGATATGCAGTAAGTGGCCTGCACTTGCTGTAGTGGGATGTTGACAAGCCTGGCATCCCACTGTCCTTCAGTGGGTCTTCTGAGTTTACTTTAAATAGATTAGGCCATAAAATATTGTATGTGGTTGTGGTAAAGATCTGTGATTTTCAAACACTTGTTGATTATCCCAATGCATAAGGAGAAGACAACTTCTGGTGATGGATTTCAGCCATCTCACGTGTCAGACAGCCAGTTGTGAAGAGGATGGGTGATCTCCAAAGGAAAATTCTTCATTCGGCTATTGCCATGAAAGTGTTTTTTATCATTTGGCTCAGGAAGTGGCTGGGTCATGTCCTTTTTTATGATAGGAAGGAGACTGTTTTTCATGTTTCTTACTTGTTCCAGGTTACAGCCAATATTTATTTTCCTTTCAATTATTGTACCTGGAATTTTTTGCCATTACAGGATTTGTTTTTTTACTGGTAAATATGTTTTTACACATAGATCTTGCAGACTTTATTCTGGGTCAAACTAGGATGGACATTTAAAAAAGTAGATGCTGTAAATCATTTGGTAGAAGTTGATGATGATCATTTTATTTTACTGTTTTACTAGGGTTTTCAGTGTTTTTACTAGTGTTTTAACACCTGCATTTAAATATAATTTACTCAGCAGTTTGCTACTGGAAATTCACTTTGCAGTGGATAGGAAATTATTGTTTAAATTTTTAATTTGTGCTCTAGCTTTTACTGTTTTTGTACTAATTTTTTAAAACTGTTTTAGAAGTCAGTCTCTCTCTGTTTCCCTCCCTATCTCTCTCTCTCTCAGACTGGAATTTCACCCTGGACCTGAGAAAGCTTCCCAGTAAAAGTTTCATCAAAAGTAATCCTTTCCCATGGGGCAAGGAGGAAACACGGTTAAATCAAACTGGCATTTTCTAAGAAAAAATGTCTAAAATTTCCCAACCTGCCCCTGTCAACTCATTCTGACAGTGTGCAATTGAGAACAAACAGGCCCATTGACAGGTAGGAGTGGGGGCAGGGAGGCAAGTTACCTCAGAGTCTGGAATTTCAAAAGAGCCTAGAGCACTGGCTGCCATGGCTGCTAGTTTGGCCGGGGTAGCAGTCAGAGGTCCAGACTCCTTTGAGGTGCTGCCACAGTGCTCCTTTGGCTCTGCACAGCTGTGGGGAAGTTGAGGGCAGCACCAAGGTGAGAGGACCATTCTGAGAGCTGACACATAAATACAACGTGAGGTGGTAGATACTGATGCAGATGCAGTCCCTTTCAAGGGCATCCTCTTTTTTTGAAAGTTCAAATATGGTCGTCCTACCCAAACCTAACCAAAGAGCAATCCAGAGCCAAAGGTAGAAGAGAGGTGAGGGTCTGGGCTGAGGGTCAGGAAGGTGATGAGATCAGGAGCAGGCTGGAGACTGTACAGAACCCAGCACAGCTGCTGGCCAATAATCTATTGAGAGGTCACTAGACTGTTGCTGCTACTGTCTCATATATCAGCCTGCTGCTTTCTTCAGACAATCAGGTGCCACAGTCAGTCAGGGTCACCCACACTGATTGAGTTGCCAGCAGGCTGGATGTGCTGCAGGCTAGGCCCCTGGCAGTAAACAAATTATATGAATGGTGTGGGGAGGACACCTGACAGCTTTAAGTAGGGTGACCATCAGCCTGTTTTGGCTGGGACAGCCCCATCTTTTGGACGTCAGGAAGGCATCCCGATTTATTTCAACAAAGGGGCTAATTGCCCTGTACTCAGGCCCCCTGCTGAGCTGACCATTCCCACCACCCCAACAGTGCAGGCGCAGCTGCTGGCCAGAGAGTACGAGTACTCACATGCATTCTGGCCATGCAGGAGAGGGATCCAGCAGAGGGCCATGCCGTTGGGTTGGCTGCCAATCGGGTCCCAGCTCCCCGCAGCTCGGGGAACCCTGGAGTGCCCTGGCATGGCTGCTGCCTGGTTCCCAGCTCCCCACAGCTCAGGGGAGCCAGGAAGAGCACCGGTGCTTGGTTCCCAGCTCCCCTTGCATAGGGGAAAAGTGTGAGGAAGCTGCAGAGGTCCCCCACAGGGATGGCAGCCCTGTTCCTGGTGCACCCAGGTATGGGGAAGCCAGGAGTTCCCCTGCGGGGCAACAGCCCAGGTTCTCGGTGCCCTGAGGCATGGGATAGGCAGAGAGCTGTACCCCTCACCCCCAGAGTGTCCAATATTTGGGCTAGGGAAATGTAGTCACCCTAGATTTAATAAGCTAAGATGTTACTGTCTTTGTTTGTGTAACTTACTATAAATTTGCTATGTGTTATATAAGCTTGGGGACTAATTCGCTTCCAAGATATTTTCTAGTTGGGTTATCCAGAAATATCTTGTCCAATTCTGGGAGAGCAATGCTTTTAGTTCTGTGGGATATCAAAAAATTCAACTTGACTCCAGATTTCATCACCCTGATATCCTTTATTCGGTGTATTGCAAAGCTATGTTGAGTTGACCAGACTCTAGCATAGGGAGTGAGTATAGGGCATACCACATTCGAAGTTACACAGAAACCCTCTCATTTCATATATATATATATATATATATATATATATATATATATATAATTAGCAGACCTACCCCACGTTTCTTGATTCCCTAGCTCATTTAAGATTTGGTGGGTGGGGGGAGCAGGGCAGGGAAATAAAAGGAAAGTCTGCATACTTTACTTACATGATTATATTTTGCAAAAGTACACTGTTATTTTTGTGAAGATAATTTTTATTTTGGATTTCTTTTAAAAAGAGGATTGTTAAAAGTTCTCCTTTTTTTAGTAATGTTTTTAAAATGGGAATTTAATCAAGTGTATTTTTTCTACATCCCTCTAAACTCTTATCATTCACTGGCTGTGTCTACACGTGCCCCAAACTTCGAAATGGCCATGCAAATGGCCATTTCGAAGTTTACTAATGAAGCGCTGAAATGCATATTCAGCGCTTCATTAGCATGCGGGCGGCAGCGGCGCTTCGAAATTGACGAGCCTTGCCGCCGCGCGGCGCGTCCAGACGGGGCTCCTTTTCGAAAGGACGCCACCTTCTTTGAAGTCCCCTTATTCCCATGAGCTCATGGGAATAAGGGGACTTCGAAGTAGGCGGGGCCCTTTCGAAAAGGAGCCCCGTCTGAACGCGCCGCGCGGCGGCAAGGCTCGTCAATTTCGAAGCGCCGCTGCCGCCCGCATGCTAATGAAGCGCTGAATATGCATTTCAGCGCTTCATTAGTAAACTTCGAAATGGCCATTTGCATGGCCATTTCGAAGTTTGGGGCACGTGTAGACATATGTTTTAACAGAAAAGGGCTGTCTATAGTCAGTTTGGTTTCCAATAACATTATCTTCTAGAATTCAAAACTTAAGCATTGACTTAGCTATGCCAAAACAGAGCACTACTCCCAGTTTCTCTGTTCTTTCTCTTTACTGTAAAGTTTATTGAGAAGCAATCCTATTCCAGGTGCATTCTATTTTTCTAGCTCATCTTGGATCAGTTTCTTTCAACATTTGCTCAGTTATGTCAATTTGGAGAATTGTATTTGATCTGGTGATTCTGTCTCTTTTCTGTATAGCTTTATGAGATGCAATCCCATTCTAGACATATCCCGTTTTCTTGGCACAACCAAGTCCTTACCTTGCTTTAAGTTATATGAGGAAGCTGTACACTGCATTTGGTGGTCCTAGCTCTTATCATTTAGGAAGAGTTCTTGATCAAACAGAGAGAGAAACTTTCCACAATAGATAGTAGATTTACAAATCTCGTTGCATTTACTATACATCACACATTTTGGACTGATTTGCACACACTGTGCTGCATGTTCTGTTCATGCTGAGCCCTTGCTACATTCTTAACTTCTTCATTGTTAATAGATGGGGTCTTGGGGGCCTCTTACCTCAGCTACTCAGACATTGTCTTTTAGCCCATGGGTGGTCAATAATTTTTGATGGGGCACTCCAAGAATTTGGTAAGTGGTCAAGGGCTGCATGCTGCCATGATGTTAATGGAGGAGCTGTGGGGTCTGGGATGGAGCTCGGAGCAGGGAACTCGGCTGCAGCAGGGTGCGGGGTGTAAAGGAGTGGTTGGTGACCTAGAGCAAGGGATTGGAATGCAGAAGGGGGTGCAAGGTACAGGAGGGATATGGGCATGGGTGCAGGAGAGGATTCTGACCTGGAGGAAGAGTGGAGGTGGGGATTGTGTCCTGGGGCAGGAGTGCAGGAGGAGACACAGGAGGTTGGGTTGTGACCCGGGACTGGAGAGTGGGAGTTTGGGTACAGGAAAGGATTCTGACCTGCGGAAAGGATATGGTGGGAGTGGGGTACGGGCTTGGAGTGCCAGGTCTGGGAGAAGGTATAGGTATAGAAAGCTGGGGTTGTGACTTAGGACAAGGGTGCAGGGGAGACAGAAGAGATTGGGACAGGGGAGGAGGAAGTGTGCCACAGGCAGGCTCTGGGTGGGAGGTGCTTCCCTAGGCAACTCCCAGCCAGCAGCACACTAGGCTCACTTCCTTCCACGCTCCTGCCTTGGCTGCAGGGGCCACATGCTTCTCTGAGCATCACAAGCCAGGTGGAGAGGGGAAGCAGAGGCTCTGCATGTTCCTCTTCCCCCAGCACAATCTCACAGCTACCAGAACTAGCCAATGGGAGCTCTGAGATTGTGCTGGGGGCAGGGGCAGAGGCAGTGTGCAAAGTCTCTCTCTTCTACCCTCCCTCAGCCCCCAGTACTCAGAGAAGCTCCAGGCCCCTGCAGCAGACTGGTTTGAGTGGTGTGAGGGAGCAGGGCAGGTAAGGATCGTGCATGAGGAGCCTGCTGGGTTGCAGGCCAGATCTAGCCTGCGGGGCAGTATTTTACCCACCTCTGTTTTAGGTTACTGATGTATTTCCTTCAGCCTAACAATCTGTTTACCTCCCTAATCCTGTCCTTCAAGAACTGAGGCTTTCCTCCATGTGTCAGCTATTCCCGTCATGCCAGGCCACAGCTATATAACTTAATACTACCTTAAAATTAGCATGGCGTCAGTTCATTTACACTGTTTTTAAGACTGGGGTGAGAGGAGAACTGGGCCAGATGTTTGTTTAATTTTAATGTAATAAAATTAATACACAAAAAGAAATCATGCAACTAACTTTAAGGAAAGATATGTTAAAGAGCTGGGACCCTCATATTGCATGTTTGTGTCCTCCAGAGACATACTTTTCACCTTTCAGGAACAGTGTGCCGCCTTATCCAGAAAGATAAAGACAAAAGTTTGATTTCCAAAAATGAGTTTTTATCCTAGGTGAATGTGGCATTACATTATCTAGGCTTATATTTCTTATTCCCTGTATAACAGTTATAAACACATTTCAACATCAAATACGAACAGCAGGGTAATCCAGATAAAAGAAAATTCTTCAACCCTAACAGCTTGACTGAGATTTATGTGCCAGTTTCAATTTTTTTCTCCTCGTTCCAAGAGTTGCACAAGTGCCCTATAATGCATTTCCTGATCGGCCTTTCCAAGGATGCAATATGCTACAACACATTTGTAGGGAAAGTTTATAGGCATCTATCCCACCCCACCTTTGCTATTCATTGGAGAAAAAATATATATATCATGGTCTCTTCTTTCTGTGTGCCACAAACCTGACATTGCTTAATCTAAGGTTGTCTTCCAAGATGTCAAACTGTTTTTGACTTATTTTATAGAACTTTCTGTTAAAACAGTGTCATATAAATCAATCAAGTCTGCAGCTTTCTGTCAGACGCCTGCAGTCTTAAACTACAGTTTTCAAACTGATAGAGGGAGTTGGTAGATTTTATTGTAAGTACTGTACGTAAGCAAAATTCAAGATAAACCTGTACCTGTGCTAAGTGTCTGCAACAAATTATCAAGATAATGAGCAAAGTAAGACCTTCACTTGATTAACTCTTGTTTAAGCGTAGCTGAGTAGCACTTTTTCCCTGTGACAGCCAAGCACATTCCAGACATAGCTGTTTCCTTAATTAGTGCTTGCTTATCTGACTGGGGTGAATCAACCTAAGTTATGCTATTCTGGCTACTGAATTATGTAGCTAGAGTTGACATAGCTTAGGCCAACTTAGTGCAGTATCTACGCTGTGTTGCATCAATAGGAAATGCTGCCCTGTTGGCCTCCCTTGCTCCTTGCGTTCCAATGGAATACTAGAATCAGCCAGACAGCATTTTGCCATTGATTTAGTGGATTTTCACTAGACTCACTAAATCACACCCCCTCACACTCATCAATTGCAGAAATACCATTCCCCAGTAAGTGTAGATGTGGCTTATTCTTCTTACTATTTACTTTTTGTGTTACTGTAGTGTCCCAAAACACAACTCAGTTCCACAGTTCTTGGGATTGCATATAGCTGTAGTGAGAAATACTCCCTGCCCTGGAGAGTTTACACTCTGAGAAGATAAGCAGAATGGAAATGTTGTTGTGCCCTTTTAACAGATGGGGGAAATAAGGCCCTGATTTGGGAAAACCTCTATCCAGGACAGCATGTTAGCATGTGTTTAACTCTCAGTAAAGTCAATGCATCCTATGCAGGGATAGACTGAAGCACTTTTCTGAATCATGGCTTAAAAGAGACTTGTCCAAGGTGACAGGTGAGTCCAGATCTCCGAGTCTCAACTCAGTGACTTAATTAAAAGATTATCAATATTTTTTCTCAGCTATGTGAAATAGATTCTGATGACTTCCTTGATCATCTTATTTATTACAATGCAACCAGAATTTCATCCAACACTTTGCCAGCAGCCACTCCATGTATGTTAAGATCCTGGTCCTGCAAGGTCAGAGCATTCCCATTAAACTGAAAGGGCTTACTTCACCACTTTAGGTACCTTCCATTCTCCTTTCACATGGGTAAAGTGGGTGTTAAGCTTCACCATGGCCTTCTTTTTATTGCTTTATTAGCTCCTTTAAGATTTAGTGGAGTGTGATGGTATCTAAATAATATATGCTTCATTTTATTAATGCTTTGTAATTGGTGGTTAGAACATAATCTTAAATGTAATTTGAAAAAATCATTCAGGTTTCACCATGTTAGAGCACCTCTGCAATAATTTATATTTTAGTAATTGCTATTAATCATGTAACATCAGTAAATTGTTTATAAATGTACCTTAAATGTCACTTTATTCTTCTCAGAACTAGATAAGCTGTGGAAGTTTACCAGCTCAGAATCATGTTGCATTAGAATAATTCATTTTCTCTAAAATTCAAAGCTTCAGTGCAGTTATTTTCCTTATATAACTAGTATGTACATTCACTCTCTTTTTTTCATTTTAATAAGGTATTTTCTGTTGTCTTTTTTTTTCCATGCCTTTAGATCCTGTGGGGCACAATCTTCTGATTACATGCATTAATTCCATTATGTTGTGGACTTATGATTCTGCACCCACAGAATGTGTAGCTACTGCATTCAAATGCCAGATACTCTTTAAGTGCAAAAGCACCTACTATTTTATTGAAACTATTCCTGCTTTATTACTGTAAACAACTTTGATCATAATGATGCCATTTGAGAGAGCTGATCAAGCTGAGAAAAAAACGACACAACAGTCATAAAGTCACACTAAATTTTGCTATTAACCTTTTATAGTGCATAAGGAAAATGTTCCAAGACACAAAAGAAAATTACAAACAAAAATGAAAAATAATTTTAAATAGAACTGTGGATTTGAGTATTTGCCATATACTAATAAAATAATTTGTATCAGATTCTTAAACACAACAGAGACGAAGCTATGCCAGAGGATGAATAAAATTGTGCTTCCATTCAAACAGTTGCATTAATATTTTAAGTTTCTGATCCCTGAGCCAAAGAAAAGAGTTTCTGACAGAAGAAAACACAGAAATATATGACACAAAACTCAATATTAAAAACAAAGACAAAAAAAACCCAAAACCCACATTGTTTAAACAGGGTTCATAAGTTCTGGTTGTGGGGGAAAAGTTTAACTGGAGGCTGAATCATTGCACACAACAAATCTGATAATTTGATAATCATGTGGAACAAACAATCTACTTCTGGGAGTGTAGACAAAGCAATTAATTTGGGATTAATCACCAGACACTTTGATCAAGAGCTGCCCTACACTGGGGCATTTTCCCCACAGTTCTGGTGGCACAAAGATGCCTTGTAGTCAGATTTAGCCAGCTTTTGAAAGATTCCCTCAAAGTAGAGAAGTCTTAATTGACATACAGTAACCACAGCAAGGGGGCAGTGTGCAGAAAGAGGCATGACTGAGCCTTTTCTATAGCCTGGTGATTGTTACATGAAATACTATTTTTATTTTTAATGTATCCATCTTGCAAATCTAGAATACATCAGATGCCACATATCCAGAGACCTTTCGATATGATACAATAGGTTTTTTGTACATAGATTGTCATTAGTGTAACGTCAGACTCCTTGGTGTATGCCAGTGCAAACACTGATCTCACTGAAGGTGAGAATATTCTCTTTTCATTGGCATAAATCTTCCATTTTTTAATGCAGAGAGGATATATAATAATTTTATTGTATTTAATTATGAACTCTATGTGATGCTGAAACTATTGTTGGGAGACTTTAAAATGTGCCCTGAGAGAAAAGTCCAGATTCTGAGCATTAGCCACAGGGCACTCCACATGGGGTAGAGTACAGGAGTAAGGTATATTACAAAAGAAGCTTTGAATAGCTAGCTCCATTTACCTAGTCATGCCCCTAAAATGAGGTAATCCTCTTTATTCTGGATATGCTCACTTGACGGCAAATTTGAAGTTAAAGAAGCTAGGAAGGATCCAATGCAAGATCTTTGGAAGATAAAATTTGGAAGACTATTGAGCAATATTATTTGATACTCCATGGAAATAATGTTTCTTTAGAACACCATTGTTATAAGGGCAATCTGAACCCAGCCTCCTCCAGCCTCCGCAATGGATTGGGAGCTTATGGGTAAACTTTGAGGGCACTATTCAATAACAATGAACAAACTGTATCATTGACAAATCAACAAATACTACTGTTAAGTTTTCTTCTGCATAGCGTTACTGTTGTGTCTTTATGATTGGCTTTATTATGCTGCAAAATACTTTGTATGCATATGGACACATAATGCTTAAAGCCTTTCAAAGATTTGGTGTTTCAGGAATTTCAGGAGCCTATTCATGTAAACATGCATTTAGTGCTCCAGAAAGGTGTTGGATTATCATCCCTGGATACTGCTGTTGCAGATACAGCATGGCCAGCAGCACTCAAAGTTTTTATTTTCATAGAACCTCCACCTTGAGCCAGAGTAAGTCCACTGGGTCTGAACGTTGTTCATTCTCCATGCCCAGTAGCTTCTTCACAATAAGGATGCCTGTTATTACCAGTGCCGTGGTAATTTCTGTGATGTAAATACTTGTAAGATGGAATCTACACCAAGCTGGCAAGATTGTTTGACAGGCTACTGGCAGCTGCTAGATGCTAAGACCTTTTGTCACCTCTCATCTAGGGATGAGTTTGAGCTCGAGACATAGAAAAGAGACTTTGTTCCAGTACTGATTCCCTGAACAATTCAGTAACTCATTGGTCAGCTTTGATTTAACTTTGAATAAACTTTGATTTAACAAAAGCTGTGTGGTCATTACTCTCAATACTCTGAATAAGAATTCTTGATCCTTACATTTTAACTACGTAATTCATTGTCTCTTTTGTATTCCATCTAAAATAGCATCAGCCGTCTGTAGAATGATAATCACTATATATAACTCATAAGGGCTTCTGTACTCTGTCAGAATGGGCGACCTCTTTCCCGCTGGTCTGTGGATGGCCAGTCTGCCTCACTACATCACTCCCAATTGCCAGACATGGGGAGTCAGTGGGGGACTGGAACCATGAGTGTGAGTCTCTTGTCAGAGCAACACCAATCACCATAGTCACAGAGTCCCAGCCCCTAGTCAGGATGGGGAAGCAAAAGAAGTCTAAGAGCTGAGGCTTCTACTCTGGCCAAGCTACAGGCAATGATTTAGCTCAAGATCAGGTTCAGAATGGTGCAGCAGAGTCAATCAGATCAGGCCTCTATTCTGAGACCCTTGGTGGGAGGGAGGAGCCTGCCACCCAGGGGTTGTGTGGCAGAGGTGACACAAGGCCCACCAATTTCATTGCTACCAGTAGCAGAGTAGCCTACCACCAAGTCAGTGGGAATCTGGGCTGCAGCCAGCTGACTCACCCTGTGTCAGTGTTTAACCAATCAGGGGTATACCATCCCTTGGCCGCTTCCATGCTGCCTCTTCAAGTGTACCTGTGGGTCCAGAGAGGAAAGCTGATTGGGCACCTCCATCACCAGTAGCTGCTCTTCCTGGGTAGGTTCAACCAGTGATCCCAGCCAGTTATGTTGTTCCTCTGCAACCTCCTGGTATGAGACTTTTGGGAAAGCACCTGTTCCCTCCAGTGCCTGGCACTTAACTGAGCCCTCAACTCCACCCTTTATACTTGTGGTCCAGCTCTTTGGTTCCAGGAGGCAGGGTGAGAGTGGTGTGGCTCCTCCAGTCAGGGTGCGGAGACATTCTTCTTCTCTACAGGTTTATGGGCAGTCAGTCTGCCTCACTAAAGCATCAGATTTCCAAAGGAGGTTTAGAATGTGGTAGATGGATATAATTAATGTTTTATTTCAATGTATCATTAAAACACACACACACACATGCATAGTGAAGGACAACTTAAGAAGTTACATATGAGGGCAACATTTTTCGTGGTTGAAAACTTTCCTAAATCTTCAAAACTCTAAACAAGTTGTGAAAAACTCTTAAAAATTCCTGATTGGTTTTAAACCATGAGCATTACTCTAGAGCTAAAAAGCCACCCTCTCTGCCCCTTCAAAATAGTTTTAAATACATTTACAATCTCAGAGGGGTAGCCATGTTAGTCTGTAGCTTCCCAAAAAAACAAGCAGTCCTGTAGCATTTTAAAGACTAAGAATTTTATTTATTAGGTTATGAGATTTCATGGGTAAGACCCTAATAAATAAAACTGTTAGGCTAAGGTTACACTAGTGGGTTTTGTCAACAAAACCAGTGGAATGTCCACACACAATGTGTCTTGTTGACAGTTTGTCAACACAACTCAGCACTTTCACCAGCAGCATTCTGCCTCTCAGCCATGAGTCATAACACTGCTGTTGACAGATTTTGTCAACAAAAAGCTGTGTGGATGCTCTTCTCAACAGACAGGACAACCGCAACAATGGATGTGTTTCTGGGTGCCTGTTTTTGGGACTGTAGACCAATCCGCAATCCATCCATTCTGTCAACAGAGCCAAGTGCTCTTCCGATCGGCGTTTGTGTGTGGTTGCACTCTGTCAACAGAAGTTTTGTCGGGAAATCTCTTCTGACAGGGACTTCTGTCGACAGATTGCTGTAGTGTAACCATAGCCTTAGTTTTTAAGGTGCTACAGAACTGCTTATATATCTACATAGATTACTTTCCACAAAAATATTAACTTTGTTGTAATTTTAATTTGAATGGAATACAGTGAAATAAATGTGTCTCCAAAACTGTTTTTTCTATTACAATTTCAGAATGGATCTCAAATACAAATCCATTCATCTTTTCTAAATGTAGGCCGCCTTAGAACCTGCTTTTCAAGTATTTGTTTCTTTTTGTTTTCATTGTTAGAATGTAATACTCCGCTTTTTGGTCTTCATTTTTAAAAAGAAGAAAATGTGTGGATATGCTAGTCTGCTTTACCTGTTCGCATCGGTTTGAGATCTCGATGGCTGGTACATTCAACACAGGAAACAAGTTCTTTGAAAAGTCATCTACAAGTTCTAGGAAATGTCATCAAAAAGTGAGGATGGGGAAGGACTGTGACAGCAAAAGTATGCCCTGAGATTCTGAGCTCTTGGACATAATGACATCTTGTCACATTAAGTTCAACAGGATTATACATTGTGGCTACATCTACACTAGAGAGTTTTGTCAACAAAACGTGCAGCACATACACACAAAATGTTTGCAATGTAAAAATTTTAACATAAATTATGTACTTCTGTTCACCTCCTGCAAATATTACAATGAAATCTTTTTATCGTGAAAGTGCAATTTACAAATTTAGATTTGTATTTTTTAGAGCCTTGCAATGTAAAACTTCAGCGCTCACAAGTCTAATCAGTTCTACTTCTTGTTCAGGCAATCACTTTGGCTACATCTACACTAGAGGGTTTTGTCGACAAAACTCACGGAGCATCTACACACAAAATGCGTTTTGTTGACAGTCTGTTGACAAAACTCAGCACTTTTGCCCACAGTGTTCTGCCTCTCCCTGATGAGGAAGAATACCTTTGTTGACAATTTCTGTTGACAAAAAAGCATTGTAGATGCTCTGGGGGATGAGGGGTGATGTCTGTCAAGAGACAGGGCTTGTGGTTCACCAGGCAGCCCTGTTTGCTGAGCTTCTGGGTTGGCCCTCCTGTCAAGAGAGTGGCCACGTAGTCTGGCCACTTGCTGTCGTCAGAGAAGATTGTTCTTGTGATACGCTTTTGTGTGTGGATGTGGATGTGATCTGTTGACAAGTTTTGCTGGAAGATCTTTTCTGACAGTAACTTCTGTCAACAGATCGCTGTAGCGTAGATGTAGCCTTTGAGAAACAAGTTTGTTCACATTATAGGTGATAGTGCTGCTCACTTTGTATTTAAAATGGCACCTAAAAGTAAAAACAGATATTGGCATGGCTCTTTTGTAGTCAGGATTTCAAGGTATTTAACTGAAAACACTAAAGAAAAAAAAAAGGTATTCTATTATGCTTTAAACAGTGTAGTTAATGGCAGAAACTCAGTAACTTCTTTCGACAGCTCACTGTGGTGTAGGTATAGCCTGTGTGAAATGAAGTATATCAGTTTTAAATTTGTTTTCAACTTCTTTGGATGTTCCTTTATTCTTACATTATGAAGAAGGATAGATAAGAGGATGCATGACCTTTGTTATACAACTAATTATTTTATATGTAACAAATCCCTTCTTATTAATCTATTTTAAATAAACAGTTCTAATCTTTCTTCATGTGGAAGTCTCTCCATTTTCTGTTCATTTTGTTGCCTATCTCTGGACTCTTGTATTTCTACTCTACATTATGAGACTGTGTGACCAGATCTGAACACTAGTTTTATACATGTTTACTGTTATGCCATTTACACTACTTTCATCCCATTATTATCTACTTTCTCATTTTGTTTGCTTTTTTTAATTTCCCTTCAAGTGTTTTAACTGAGCTACCCACGAAGATGCCCAGGTCGTTAGAGTTTATTTAGAATCCAGTAATGTAAATCAATCAATCAATCTTTTCCTTCCAATATACATTATCATATTAGTCAACTCTGAATTTCATCTCCTATTGTGTTAGCTTATTAGGTCCTTTTGAACTTCAATTAATATTTCCTACTTCTGACTAATATGAAAAGGCTCGTCTTCAGTCTTGGTGGGTCTCGTGCTTTTAATTTTAATTCTAACACTCTCCTGTAGCCCTCTGGCCTGAATCTGTCACACGAAGCTAAATATTTGTTGCTTTTTGCAGATTTTGCCATCTTATCATTCACTCTATTTCAGCTCATTTATGATTATATTAAAGAATTCCTATAGTACTTTTGATCATGATATATGGGTTCCATGGCTAAACAGAAGCATATTTTATTTAACCTGTTGTACTAATTAAGTCCACAGTTGAACAGTGGGCCTGAATGGTATGTCATAGGGGTAAGCAGCTCCTGGCACAGGTGCCATGAGTGGCATGTGAGCTGATTTTCATTGACGTGTGAGACGGGAGGTCAGCCCTGCCCCTCCTCTCTCATGCAGCTGAGGGCTTGCTCAAAGCCATACCACCTGTGGATTAACAAAAGATCAGCTAATGCCACCAACCACCATCTAAATGGTAAAGCCCTGCATCTTCATTTATTTTATTAATGAAGCTGTTGTAAGGTTATTAGTGACTTTAAAAAGTATCCCCGGTACTCTGACTATACATAGAGGTCAAAAGGTCAAATTTCAGCACTCTGCCTTGGAAAGATTGCTAAGCCCTGATATATCCGATTAAAATGTGAATCTCTTGCGATAAGAGCTCTGAATTCAAATCCCACCTGAAGTTACAAATAAAGCTAAGTTTCATGGTCTAAGTGATCACCATTTCTGCACATGGTACAAACATCATGAAGTTCAGCACAACTAGCAGTCTTGGCCCAACAATAACTATTAAGTGAAGACCATGTGGACTACAGATAAACTGGAGTATGTTGCAAGAGCTTTGTGTGAAGCAGCCTACAGTAGTCTAAGTTCAAGACAGTTTTGTTAGTTTCTCACTTTCATGAGTACTAAATTCTCTGCCAGATTTTGAAATGTCTCTGCATATGTTTGTCTGTGGTAAAATTTGGTATGGGGCAGAAAAACTAATGCAGCAGAAAGGCAGGGACACTGGTTGATTCTCTTTTAGTTGGGCTCCCTTCCTGTATGTACCAAGCATATACTTCCCCATTGAATTTTGAAGCTTTCCTAATCTTTTATTCTAAATACTACATGTTGTAGGGTTTTTGTTTTGTTTTGTTTTGTTTTTGCCTCCTCCAACAACCACAGTTTGTCCTTCAGAAGTTTCTGACCCATCTAGTTAACTAAAAATGCTTCAGGAGGAGAGCCGGTGAACAGTGCAGCTGTATGCACTCACCAGCAGAAAGATGCACAATGAGAGTCCAACCCAAAGCCTCCTAAAGTCAATGGAGAGTTTTCCATTGATTTCAGTGGGCTTTGGATCAGGCCAAATAAAGCATCCCACTCCATTTCACTAGAACATACCACATCACCTCTGCAGCACACTTGAACTCCAGTGACATAGGGCACAGCAGCTCTTAGATATTGTCCTTCTGTTCTGTTGTCAAGCTCATGGACTGGCTCCAAATTGCTTTTGATATTTATAACAATATTAGATAAAAATAATCCAAAATAAAAAACACAGTGAGGGCAGAGTGCAGCATAATTTGCCCGAACAGAAATTGGATCCCAGATAATGTAAATCTACACATAAACCAGAGAAAAGACTGACTAAAAAAGCTGTGGTAATGAATTTGAATAATTGAAATTAATTATATAGATATTTATAAATAAAAGCACAGTAAATATTACTTTTACATCTCACAGCAGAATACAACAAACCCTATTTTTGAATTAGATAGGTAACCTACCCTGCATCATTGTTTAAGGTTAAGAGCCCTGAAAGGAAACCCATTTGCTTCCCAATATTAAAATATAACTTGTTGATATGCCTTCTAGCTCTACATTGCAAGTTTTGTGAGCACAGAAAACTGGTTGACCTAGTTCTCAATAGTAATTGAAAGGGATTATTACTGACAATTAGCAAGCCAGCAATAAACTACAAAGGCTTCAATGGGTAATTTAGTCCCAAACATTTTGCTATCAAATGCAGATTTTTTAAAGTGAATACTAGATATTTCTCATAATTACAATATATCCTTTGTTTTGTGACAAATATTCAACAAAAACTCCATTTCCCTTAAATCATTGTAGGATCCTTGATTTCATCCTTGCCTCAACAAGTTTCTTATGGGTAAATGTTCAATATGATGGCAGAGCAGTTAGCCGTATAACAATTATAATTAATACATGACTAAATTTCCATGCATTGAATTGAAAATTAAATTCACAGAACAAATTCAGCTTTCAGAGTCAGGATTTGGCCTCAGCATGTAGATTTTCAATGAAACACTGGCAATCTTCCAACCTAAGGGCTAATCCTGGAACTCTTATGTTTATAACTGTCTTCATGTAAATCACTACCTTTGAACTCAGTGGTTGTAGGACTGGTCCATAACATGGTCAAGTAACAGCATATGCAAAATAACAGTATACATAAAGTATTTACTTTCTGGAGGGTACAAGTAGGATTATTTAAACATTGTCACCTTGAAATTAACAGGGACTATGGACTTTAGTCTACTCCTGTTAAAACCAATGGCAAACCTGCATGCAGGATCATCTGAAATGATGATAAATAGTACCTTCTCCTCTATCATAAAGGTAATTGTAAACAGTCAAGACTAAAACCAAAATGATTTTGGGGGTAACAGTTTTGAAGTCATATACCAGGTTAGATTTTACTACCACAAGAGGTCAGTGAACTATGTTGTGGAAAAATTGAGATGTCAGAACAATATGTTTACTACCTTATGAAAGAATAGTCTTAATTTCTGTAATGGCATATAGTTGGGCTCAAATTTCACTGAGCTCTATTCTGATGATAGAAATGAGTAATTTTGTTGCATTTCATTATTGTTATAGATTGTTCCTATAACTAATGATACAGGGTATCAATAAAATGCAGGAGCTCTTTCACACACACAAGATTCTACAAAATTCTTGGAGACATAGGAATGTTACATTTAACAAATTCTAGGGACCGTTAGTAGTGACAGGTTTTCTTCCTCTTTCTCCTCAGCTTCGTATCACAGACAACACAGACAACTATCACAGACAACATCAACAACAAAATATGCTGGTTTTCACCCTGTTATATATAACCTAGACTCTTGCTTTGCACAGGCTATTTTTCACTTGTGCAGATACTACACAATAACTATGCTGTAGCACTTACATGACACTTCACATCTGGAAAGCATTTTGCTAACTTACGCTAATCTTCACAATAATGGGGGTTCTAAAAAGTATCTAGACACTTAATTCCCACTTATTTCAATGTCAATTAGACACGTAAATACTTCTGAGAATCTCACTAGGTGCCTTTTCACATTTTAGGTGCCAAAATGGTTTTAAGCTGTGGCTAAAATTGACAACCACTATAGTCTTTTTCAACTCCGTTGACTCCAGTGGAGTGGTACCAGTGTATGTGAGCAGTGATTTTGGTTTAGATGAATGACGTAGCCAAAGAGTAAGTAACAGATCTGGGATTAGCTAGATCTCACGAGAGTCAATCTTCTATTCCCATACTATGTCCAATAAAACATTTTTACTCTTAGCTTGAATGTGCACAGGCAGTCACTTTATACACAGATGGGCCCATAAGTAAAATGGAATGCAGCTTTTTATAAAATTTGGAAACTTAATAGACTTTCTGCCTCATTTAGATTTGGCTGATTTGCTTCAACTGATTATTTTAATAAAATTTGTGGCCAATTTGACTCCCTACTGTCTGTCTTTATTTGTGGCCTGTTACTTGGCAATACCTACTTATGGTTTCAACATATTGGTTCACAGAACATGTGTAATTTTGTAATTAATCAAACTCAAACTATTAATTTTTCTTTCACTAATGCAGAGGTTTGGAAGCCATAGAAACTGCTTTATAAAGAAGAAAATCAACCATACTAACATGCTTGCAGAAATGGGAAAATGGTGTATATTATTTAATTTTTAAGCAGCAGAAAGATTGGAGATTTACCCTCCTTACCATCTCAGGATACTAAGAGAGAGATTCCAGTATAGAGACAGATACCCTCAGGGCTCAATACATAATTAATTTTGGAGTTTGAGACACTTCTCATTCATAACCCCTTGCTACCCTCTTCCTCCAGATGTCCAGGTCAGAGTGATATTGATAGTGGACTTGGAGAAAACCACGCATCATCTTTGCATGCTAGTGATAATGAAAGTGTTAAGTTGGCAGTGAGCCATGGAAAGAGATGTTGGGAATAAAAAAGGAAAAAAAGGTAGCCTGAGATGAAAAGATGGGCAGCATCCTGCTCCAGATGGCCTAAAGCTACCCACCTCCAAAACAACCTAAACAACTTTTTATGCTAGTGATGACATTGTGGTGATTTAAGACCTGTTCAAAGGTGAGTGCCTCTGCTGGAGACCCAGCTCAATCCTTGGGCTGGCACTGGTATTGTGTCCTATCCAAGTATGCTGCACGGTAGATCTTTACAGTCTCAGACGAAAAAGGAAATCTGCCTTGTGAATAACAACACTCAAACATTTAACAGGAAGAACATACAATAGTCAACTATAGAAGAATACACCTAGTTAGCATTAAGAAAATACATGAAGTCTTCTTGCCCACATAGATTTGTACAAATATATCTAATCTTCACAGGAATATGGGATTTTTGAAAGTAAACAGGAATGGGATCAAGTGATTTTCTTGTGTTGCCAAAGCCCTAAATTCTTTGTAACCATTTTTCATCATTTTGTTAATTTTTGCTAATATGACAAGTATGTTATTAATATGATTGTTCTGTTTAAAACTAATACACACTATTAATATATTACAGTGATGAATTACTAACAATAATCTATCACTCATGGGGAAATGGCATAATTAATGCAGTGTTACTCTTGTGCAACAATAATTTGTTAATTCAGTACAAAACATTCAAAGGAAAACTTTTAAAAAAATCCTTCCTATTTTTTTTACTGTGCTTACAAAGATCAGAGCAGTTTGAGGACAGGAAGCTTAACATCTGAGTCTTCTCTGATCAGATCTTTAGACATTCATGCTTTCATGCTAATAATCTAATGCTGGCCTCACGTTCGGAAGTGAATATTATCTTTTTGAACAACAGATTGTTGTTACTGTTTTAGAGGCTGGCTTTCTATTGGCCTGTACAATGCTGGATCATATTGTGTCAGTACACTACCACATTGGCAACTAGACTATCACTAAGGGATATGCTGTCATACTGCATTAATTAAAGCAGCGTTAAACTACATATGGCTGTACTTTTTGTGCACGCTTTCCATATACAAGTGAAATGTCACAGAAGCTAAAAATAATATAGAAAATGGCATTGCAAGACAAGACATTTGAAATTGACTGGACAAGCAGTGCTCAGATTTGTGGGAGAAAGGAAATGCTGGAATTATTTTTATATAAGGTTCATGCATGCTCCCAAAATAAATGGCACCAACGTATATTGCCAACATGAGATGCCATACACAGTGGATTGTGAAGATGTTCAAAACATCATCTTGTGTTTGACAAGCACTTACATGCTTTTTTTCTTATAAGGGAAAACAAAGCTCTTAATCAACTCTGGAAAGCCACGAGTCCCTCCCTAAAACTCACCCCTTTTGTGATACATACAGTGAAGTATGACAATGGTTAGACAGGTAGAGAACTATGATCATTACCACCAACTGGCTAAAAATTGTGTATAACCTAATATATATTTATTACCCCATTCTCCCATCACCTGGGCCTGTCTGTTTGATTCAGCCTTCTGTTACATCCTTTCTGTTGATTTTATGCTCCCTGGGGGCAGGGACTGTCATTTATTATTAATTAATAAATTTATTATTATTATTATTATTGTTGTTATTTGAATGCTTCCAAGCACAACCTATAGGCTTAGGTGCCTCCACAATATAAATCATTTATAGGACATGGTATCCTGGTGATCTGGTAGCTTTTTTTTTTTTGCTATTGAGCACAGGTGCCAATGACTACAGAAGGAGAAAGATGCCGAAGAATCTGGCCCAGTATGCATGAGCTCACACTGACTGTTTAGCTTAATATCACCCTGTGAGTAAAGGATCCATTCTATCTATAGGATCTACTTTAGAACATATGTATTATTATTTTTGTAGTGCCTAGAGAGATGCCAAAACAGTATTCTTTGTTCTAGCTACTATAAAAAGGCAATGAAGTTTTTACAATAAAATCTGTTGATTTTAACAGACATTTTTTGTTGAACAATGATTACTGAACTGGACCCATTAACTATAACTGTATAGGTTTATGTGGGGAAGATAGTCTATTTTGTTTTTAAATTTGGTATATAGAAAAAGGAGACTTAAAATATCCAGTTTAATCTGGTTTAAAATAATCTAGTTTCCCTTATCTCCTCCTTTAGCTGGTAGAGCTAAAACAGCACTACATGCATATTAAAATATTACTCATACAAAGTCAAAAAAATTTTTGGAAAAACTTTTTTTTTTCAAAAAGGAAAAAAAAAGCTTTCTGTCCTACTCCAACTTTAGATAATATGAGAACTGGTTTCACTAGCCAGACCTACAAACGTAGAGAAGTATTGCATTTTGCAATGAATACAGAATGTTTAATTTTTCAGAAAAGATTATTGTGATATTTTTTAAAATATCAACATCTCATTCTAAAGTCCTACTTAAACTACGGCAGAGTATTCTCTTCAAATGATGGTTTTATTGTGAAGTAAGGCCAAGAAGGTGGAGATGTGAGACTGACATTGGTGAAGTATGATGCCATCCTTGTAAATCGCCACAAGTCTTTCTGTGCTTATTCTAACTTAAAAGACTGAGAAATGAATTTACATGAACAGCAGTAACTCCGATATGGCTCAGATGCTGTGAACTTTTATGCCACATGCTAGCTGGCCAAAATGAATTTAAGTGGCCACATTCATAAACTTCACCAAAGGGGATTGTAATAAATCACTGGCAGAAACAGAAAATATAAAACAAAAAAAGAACAAATAGGACTGATGTTAGGAAGGAAGAAAAGAGGATGAGGGTGGAAAAAAATGGAAATTGGAGATTATTGTTAGAAGTTGGCTGAAACTTTGTGTTGGGTTGATTTTTAACCCTAGAGAGACTGAAAGGTGTGTGTGTGTGTGACAGAGAGAGAAACATTGTTTTGGGCAGGAATGTGTTAGAACGGAAAACAGGTAAGCACAGACTAAGAAGGGGAGAGAGCCTGTTGCTTCCCCTAGAAGTTTTTGGGCCAGGTAAAAACCATTAAGAGTGCAATTGGTACTGTGAACAAAAGCAGCTGTTTCCTATTTTGTGATTCCTTCTGAGTTCAGAGACACAGGACTTCGCACATTCTTTGTAAATAAACAAATGGTGTCATTAATATAATACCTATGACCAATTCCTACTCCCAGCTGGAACAATCTACTAGACCTCAAATTTTTGGCTAGTTGCTCAGATACAAAGGGATAACAGTATTATTACAAATGCAGTTTAACATCTTAGTGCATTACATGTGGGGAAGTGGGAATTTTAGCCTTTCAGGTGCATATGGGCATTTTAGCCTTTCAGGTGCATCTACACTGGGAAGTACATTCGAGAGTGGGATTGAAAGATGCCCTTCTTTCAAAATAACCTGTGGAATGTCCACACACACTTTGCGAGCTTTCGAAAGTAACTTGGAAAGAATGGGGCTGTTCCATCGAAGTTGCTCCTCCGTTCCCAGTGGGAAGAGCACCCCCTTTTGAAAGATTATCTTGGAAGACAGCAAGTGTAGACACTCCGCAGCCCGCTGTTTCGAAAGAAGGAATCCTCCATGGTGACAATTAACTGGCAGGTGGCGGTACCGGTCACAGCACAAGCAGAGAACTATGGCTCCGATGTTCAGCTGCGTTTAAGGAAGCAGGCTTCCACAAAGCCTCAGGCAGGAAGCTGAGAGCGTGGAGGCAGCAGGGAGCCCACACTGCTGCAGAGCTTGCTCCCAGATGTGAGGCCCCAGCCTGGTGGCCCTACTGTCTGGCACCATGGCCAGCACCTGGGACCCTCGACCATGTCAGGGGCCCCCCAAGGACACCGAGGAGCCCTTCTAGGAGGGGAGCCCGGCCCTGAAGTGCCAGGCCCCCTCATGGACCAAGGACGACCTGTGGGACCTCCTCATCCTCTGGGAAGACGAGGCAGTCCTGCACCAGATGGCGGTCTGGCACTGTAACGTTGTGGCATTCGAGTGCCTGTCCAAGGGCCTCAACGTCTAGGGTCACCCCACCTGCATCCTGGACCAGGTGAGGTCCAAGATCAAGGAGCTCTGGCAGGGCTACTGCAGGGCCCTGGACATGGCTGGGTGGTCTGGGGCAGTGCCCACCAGCTGCCCCTACTTTAAAGAACTGGACCACCTCCTTGGGCCCAAGGAGGTGGGACCCCCAGCTGGGGTCCTTGACACAGCAGAGCTGGAGCCCGAGATGGGGACATAAGGGGAGGACTTCCCAGGACTGGCAGCTGGCACCAGATGCCCACGGATGCTCCACACCATCAGCAATGACGAGGACTTGAGCGAGGGGGCCCTCGTCATCAATGTCCCATCTGGCCCATGCAGCTGGGCCCCCACTGACCGTACCTCGCTTGAGTTCCTGGAGGGACCCAGAGGTATGTGCCATGTATTCTGGTCACCATGGGGCTCTGGGAGGGGGTACTCAGTCCTACCCAGGGTGGCCGCAGCTCACCCACATGACTGTTGGCCCTGGGGCACATGCAGGCCAGATGGCCCTGCTCCTTCGGCTTCAGAGGGCCAACCCATGGCACTCAGCACCAAGTGGTCAGGACGGCACCACAGGCTGCCCAGCTGTGGAGGGATTGTGAGGCGCAGAGAGGAGCTTGTGCTCATGGCACCCAGATGGGGAACCCCAGGATGTGGTCCCTGCAGGACCCCCAGCACAGGAAGGGGAAAGGTGGTTCGCAAGGGCTGTCGCCCAGGACTAATGGCACATTCCTCTCTGTTCTTCTGTCCACACAACTCCAGCAGCCAGCAGCTGGACCAGCCCTGTCACAGTCCTGGGGTGCCCGACCACCAAGGGCAAGGGGGAGTGGCCCAGACCCCGACCAGGGAAAGCACTGGACTGCTACCGGGCCATCTGCTGGCACCACCAGGGTGGGGAGGAGGATGCAGAGGACACAGTTGACACTGCAACCCTGTGGGACCTGACAGGTGTGCTGCAGGAGTGGCTTGGGACCAGGTGGTGGCCAACGTGGATGCTTTGACCCAGGCTGTGGTTGGCCACCAGGCCCTGGCTGCCACACGATCACGAGCCACTCCCACCCCTATCCAATCCCACTGTCCCCATGCCCCCATCACCCACCCGCCCATCCTTCTCCCCCCTCCAACCTTCCCCGTGCCCTGATTCCCCCCCCCACCTAACTCCCCCCCACAGCAACCTACCCCCACAAACCTGACCTTGCATCCCTGGTCCCACCCCACCTACTCCTGGCTAGCCTCCTGCAGCTGGCCCACACATTGCTGACCCCAGCAAAGCCACAGGAACCGTGCCCCAGCCATGCCCCACCTCCCTGTGCTGCTGGCCCTGGCCCAGCCCTGACAGGGCCCACGTACACAAAGAGAAAGGGGTGGGCATGGGCAATGGGGATCCCAGTCATCGACCTCCATCAAGAGGTAAAGCCCCCCCCTTGACCCCGGCCCCCCGGGTCTTGCAGGGCATCCAGCCAGGACCACTATGCCCCTGTACACAGTTCCCCCAGACCCCCCATTAACTTTTCCCCTTCCTGCCTGTACATAGTTCCCTTGATCATGCAGAGGCAGACAGTTACATTCCAGTGAACAGTTTATTGTTCAGTTTTACCTTGTGTCACGTGTGCAGGTGTGGGGCTGGTGGTGGGGTGTGTGTGCACAGGGTGGAGCTGGTGATGGGGGGATGTGCAGGGTTGAGGGGTCGCTGTGGCCCCCACTCGAAGGTCTGGTGCAGGGTCTCCCATACCCAAACTCCATCCTGCTGGGCCTGGTGGCATGGGGTAGCAGGGGGCTGTTTGTACCCGTGTCCTGCCTTGGTGGTCCATCCCTACATGAAGGGCTCATGCTTCACCTCCATGAGATTGTGCAAGGTGCAGCAGGCCCTGACCACTGCCAGGACGCTGTGGAAGCCCACCTCCAGCCTGTTGTGGAGGCATCTAAAGTGCACCTTCAAGCTGCCGAATGCCTGCTCAACCGTATTGCGGGCTTAGTGTATGGCCTCATCAGCCAGACCTGCAGGAGTAGCCCATGTCTGCCATGATGCAGGGTGGCATTGTGGTGTTCCTGACAGCAGATGACGGTCCCCTCAGCCATGTGGTGGCCTAGCCCTGAGTTCTGGAACACCATGGCATCGTGGGCATGGCTGGACCAGCCCACGCAGATGTCCTGGAAGTGACCGCTGGCATTGACAAGCACCTGCAGGACCACAGAGCGGTAGCCCTTGCAGTTTATCTAGGCCCTACTGCTGTGCTCTGGGGCCCAGATGGCGATATATGTGTGCTGTCCAGGGGCCCAAAGCAGCTCAGGAAGCCCAACCCCTCGAAGCCCCAGATGGCATTGTCCAGGTTCCTGCCTCAGGAGCACCTTGTTGAAGGCCTGGACGACTGGTAGGGTGTGTGTGTAGGGGAGTGCACTCATAAGGGTGGGGTGGGGTGGGGTGTGGATGTGACCCAGGCTGGCTTACCTCGTTGAGTATGGCCCCAATGGTGGCCTTGCCCGCCCTGAACTGGTGGCCGACAGATCAGTGACTGTCCGGGGTGGCCAGTTTCCAGAGGGTGACAGCCACCCTTTTCTGCAGTGGGGGCACTGGCCTCATGCAGGTGTTGCAGTACTGGAGGACTGTGGCAAGCCAGTGGCACAGCTCTGGGAATGTCCCCTTGATCATCCTGAAGTTCTGTAGCCACCGGTCATCACTCCAGTCCTCCAGCACCAGCCAGTTCCACCAGGTTCTGCCTGTAGGAAAGCCCCACAAGTGGCAAATGACCCGGGGGACGTGGTGGGGACATTGTGCCCTGAGGATGGCCTCCAGGAGGGTAGCTAGAAGGGTGGCCACCTGGAACTGCTGGTGCACAGTGGTCAAGACCACGACCAGTGTGCTGGCCACAGCCTCAATGGGGTGGGGTAGCTGCTCGGGGTCCATGAGGGCCTGGGGTGCCGCCTCTGCTCACTCTCCCTGCGTGCCTGGGGACAGGTAGCTGGCCCTCAGCGTGTGCTGGCTGAGGCTTGGGGTGGGGAACCCTTTAAAGGGATGGCAGGTGGCAGCCCCGTAAGGGCTCATCTGCCATGCGACCCTGCTCATGGCACTTCCTGCTCCTGCACTTTGGAAAGAGCAACCTGGGATGTGTGGATGCTCTCTTTCAAAAGTGTGGCGGGGGCTGTTCGAAAGGGCAGCTCAAACCTTCACTCTTCGTTTGCCTGTGTGGATGCTCTGTTTCAAAAGGCCATCTTTCGGCGTTAAGTTTCGAAATCCATCCTTTTGAAATGGAGCTGTAGGGTAGATGCAGCCTCAAAGAACAGGAGGAACTTTGAACGAATGAGGATGTGTATGTTGCAGGATGAGGTTATTGTATCTGTTATAGGCATATGGTGGGTGAAGTGTTCTGAGGGCAGTGTCAATCAGAATAGATGGACTGGCATAACAACTGTGGAGTTATTTAGAAACAAGTATATGGTCTTCATGACAATCCCTCTATTCTGTTTGGCTAATGACGACTATCAGCTAATCAGAACCCTACTTTACTGTAAAGTTATTGAGCTGCAAACTATCATTGCAGATTAGTAACCGTCTACTGACAGAGACCAAAATCTTCAAGATCTCTACCAGACATTTGTAAAACTTAATTACCCACCAGGAGAAGTTAAAAAAACAAAAACACAGATTGACAGGGCCAGACAAATTCACAGAAACCAGCTATTTTTAGATAGGCCCAAAAAGGTCAATAACAGAGCACCACTTGTAGCCCCCAACTCAAACCCCTCCAGCGCACCTTATCGACAATCTACAACCTATACTGGAATACAATGCTACACTCTCACAGGGTTTGGCTAACAGACCAGTCCTTTCCTACAAACAGCCACCTAACCTCAGGAAAATTCTCACTCACGTGCCATACCACAGAAATACTAATCCTGGAACATCTCCTTGCAACAAACCCTGTTGCCGACTCTGTCCACATATTTACACTGAAGGCACCTTGTAAAAATTTCTAAAAAAACAAATGTTAAACTCTCAATCTAAATGATTTTTTTTTCCATTTTGGATCAAAAATATGTTTAACATGACCCCAAGAGTCTTTCAACTTGCCAATTAGTTAATTTTATATATATATTGTTAATTATATATATATATATATATCATAAGAGGAAGACGTATACTGAATTTTCTGGTCCTCGTGCTTGCTGTTCTTGATCTAACAGACACGCTGTCTTATATATATATATCTTATATATATAAGAGAGCGTGTCTGTTAGATCAAGAACAGCAAGCACGAGGACCAGAAAATTCAGTATACGTCTTCCTCTTATCATGACTTAAAGCAGTGTAAGGGTTTGGTTGTGCTAGGAAAATGGGATGTTCCTGGAATAGGATTGCTTCTAATAAAACAGAAAAGAGACAGAATCACCAAATCAAGTACAGTCCTAAATTGTCATAAGTGAGCAAATGTTAAGAGAGACTGAATCATGATGAACCAGAAATAGGAATAGGTTTACTTCTCAATAAAGTTTAAGAAAAGAGTTAAAATGGAGAAATTTGGAGTAGTTCCGTGCTTTGGCATAGCTAAAATTATGTTAACAGTTTGAAATCTGGAAGTCAGTATTTGGAAACCAAATTGACTATAGTCCCTATTTGTTAAACCATAGCGAATGATAAGAATTTATAGGGATGAAGAAAAAAATACACCTGATGGAATTCCCATTGTAAATTTCATTTTGGTCCCACATGAGTTTTTAAAAATTATTTTTTTCTAAACTTCCAATAAACCAAAAAAATCTGTTATTCATGCAGTTCTAATTAGGTGACTGTTTGATAAACTACACAATTTCCAGGTATTTTTTATTGTTCAGAGTAACTAAATCACAGTGGCTACGTCTACACATGCAGCCAACATCGAAATAGTCTATTTCGATGAATAACGTCTACACGTCCTCCAGGGCTGGCAACGTCGATGTTCAACTTCGACGTTGCTCAGCCCAACATCGAAATAGGCGCAGCGAGGGAACGTCTACACGTCAAAGTAGCACACATCGAAATAGGGATGCCAGGCACAGCTGCAGACAGGGTCACAGGGCGGACTCAACAGCCAGCCGCTCCCTTAAAGGGCCCCTCCCAGACACAGTTGCACTAAACAACACAAGATACACAGAGCTGACAACTGGTTGCAGACCCTGTGCCTGCAGCATAGATCCCCAGCTGCCGCAGAAGCAGCCAGAAGCCCTGGGCTAAGGGCTGCTGCCCATGGTGACCATAGAGCTCCGCAGGGGCTGGAGAGAGAGTATCTCTCAACCCCCCAGCTGATGGCCGCCATGGAGGACCCAGCAATTTCGATGTTGCGGGACGCGGATCGTCTACACGGTCCCTACTTCGACGTTGAACGTCGAAGTAGGGCGCTATTCCTATCTCCTCATGAGGTTAGCGACTTCGACGTCTCGCCGCCTAACGTCGAAGTTAACTTCGAAATAGCGCCCGATGCGTGTAGACGCGACGGGCGCTATTTCGAAGTTGGTGCCGCTACTTCGAAGTAGCGTGCACGTGTAGACGCAGCTAGTATGTTCATACATAGTGTCTCCTGATTGGCTCGCAACTGTGGTATTGTTACATATAAGCTCTCTCCCTATCATCAGTAAATGCAACTGTTGTAATATTTTACATTATTACACCTTCCCTCTGAAAACACCAAGTTTAACAAACAATAATTAAGTCTCAAAGCATTTCTGTAAGGCTATGTCTACCCTATGAGATAACATCGAATCGAAGGTAGTTAGCTCACTATTACCACCTGACTGTCTTCACTGTAAATACCATTGGCTTGATTTAGGGAGCACTAATATCATCAGTACCTGCTGGGTGTAGTGTCAAGCTCGAGTTCAAAAGTTTGATTAAAGGTCAGTGTGGAAGTACCCTCTCATAAAACTGAATTTATTAGCCTGCACAGGTGTCCCGTATGTAACCCATAATGCCCCATAGTGCTCCACTCAGGCTACTGCTCTCCATGTGTGCAGGAATTAGGTAACAGGAAGACCATGAGTTTCAAATTGGAACCAGGAAGCCTGTGGCTGTGGGCTCATGTTTGTACGAGAGCCTGAGAAATGTCTTTCTTTGTTATTAGCACTGTTAGTGCATCTACCCATTACAAATAGCCCAGGCATGGAGTTCATGGTTCTGTCTCTATATTAATTCTTTTCTCGCTTCCTGGTGCCAGCCACTGCCCCACCACATGTGGGGGGTCATACCTGCATAAGAGGCTGAGAAACTTTGCAGCAGTTTATATTTGTGCACGCCCCTCTCTGTTCCCCCACAGACGCCACACAGTCAGGGTCTTTCCTGCACTCAGCCACTTCATGTGGGTAGCCCCAACCCAATAAAAGGATGTGCCTGCTGTTTGGTGCTGACCATGCTGCCAGGCAGCGCTATGTCTTGGCTTGTGCGCAGTTAGGGCACCAAGGATGGGAAAGAATTTTGAGGCCCTTCTGCTGCCACGGGGAAGTTTCCCACAGCAGCTAAGATAGTAGAGGGCTTGCTGCCACACCGGGCGACTACTTCAATGGGCCCCTCTGTCCTAAATATAGATTTGGGGGCTTGCTGCCACTGGGTGGAAGTCTCCCTTGATGGCTAAGATATTCGGGGACTTGCTGCTGCCAAGGAGAAGTCTCCCTGGCAGCTGAGATTTTCAGGGACTTGCTGCTGCATGGGGGGAACTACTTCAACTGGCCCCCTACTGAAAGCCTCCAATGCTCCAACAAGCACCTGCAGGGGGCTTGCTGGTGCCAGGGGAAGTCTTCTCCAGTGGCTAACATATTTGAGGCCTTGCTGCTGCCAGCGGAAAGTCTCCCCCAGTGACTAAGATTTTTGGGGGCTTACTGCCACACGAGAGGACTACATCAACTGGCCCCCTGTCCAAAATATATTCAGGGGCTTGCCGTCCATTTCAGACATGTGCTGCTTTTTGCAAAATCTTTGATATTTCATTATAAAATCTTTTCCCTAATTTTCCTATCCTCTTTCTTCATGGTTTGATCCAACAAAAACACAGGGATCACGGGGTGGAGGGCCAGTTGAGATTCCTGTTTCTGTTACAAGTTTAGTGTATGAGATTTCACTGCCATCATATTTTGGAAAGATAATTTAGCAATTTTATATGGAGATATACCTGTGTCATAGAACTGGAAGGGACCTTGATAGGTCATCAAGTCCAGTCCCCTGCATTCACAACATTCCACTTCCAAGATTTTCAGGGGCTTGCTGCCATCCCATGTTTGCAAATTCTGTGTAGTGAAGAGGGAAGACAAAAATCTCTTTTCCCAGACTTTTCTATCCTCTTTCTTCTAACTTTGCATCCCTTCATGCAGGGAAAAATGGGTGGAGGGCCAGTTGAGAATACAGACTGCACTGAAGCTGCATAATGAACAGGGAAACCAAATACACTCCCCTCAGCATCTCTCTTTCTAAAAACTTTACTATCAACTCTTTCTTCATGGTTTTCATTGTCCCTATGTTATTTTCAGGGATCAGATGCAGACAAAGGGAGGGGGGCACTCGGTGGATGGCCAGTTAAGAGACATACTTGTTGATTTTTATGAAATCCTTGATAATTCAGTTACAGAAGAGATTTCTGTTAACTTTGCCATCTTTGTTGATGTTTTACTTTTCCTTCCTGCCAACTGGAAAAAAATGGATGTTTGCTTAACATGGGCAAGGAATGAGGGCAATATACTGTGGGAACATGATGTCAGAGACCAGTGAGCATACGCATGATGGAACTGTGGGATACGTTCCCACAATGCACTCCTGCAACAGTCAGTGTTTGCCAAGTGAGTGTGACAGCACTAAGTCAAACTTGTGAGGCACATGTGGGGAGGTGAGCATAGTCAAATTCAAATTTATAAAATCCAGCATTAGAAAATTGATTAATAAGTTTGATTTTATATCATAGTGTAGACATAGCTTAAGAGATGTAGGTAGTATTCCCATTTTCCATCTGGAAGGTAGGAAGAGAAGTAGATATGTACATAAACAAAATTTTAAGTTTGCTCCTAGCTCTTCCACTGCACTTTGTATGGGAAACTGGGCAACTCACTTCTGTTTTGATCCTACAAAAAGACGAGCACCTTTTGTGTGGTGCTGAGTATTTTCAGGTGCTAGTGCAGGCAGTGGGAGCAGTAAGTGCTCAAGAAGCACCCTGGCCAGAAAGAAGAATGTAGCAGCTCTAATCTTCTTCCTGCATCCTCTTTTATACAGGAACATCCCCTTCCCAAACATCTGCCATCCACTGGAGTTCAGATCTAGTAGAATCAGGTACTTGTCTATAATATGGGGATAAAACACGACGGTATTATGGTACATGTACTATGATTAGTAAAGCAGTTTTAACTCTGATCAGTATTTAACAGCAAGTATTAGTATGGATTCTGGAGATGAGATGAAGAAAATCATATTTTTGTTAATTGTCAGTACTGCCACTATCAGTAAAAAGGATGTCCCTAGGCCATTTCCAGTTTCCTCCCAAGTGAAAACAAACTGAACAGCTTCAACTTCTCTAGCTGCTAGGCAAAGCAGTAAGAAACTGGGTCTCACCCGCAAAAGCTCATTACCTAATAAATCAATCTTTTAGTCTTTAAGGTTCTACAGGACTGCTTGTTTTATGTGAAGCTACAGACTACAATGGCTACCCTTTGAGACTCTCTATCCAGGAGTTTCCACTGCGCTCTCCACCAAGCATGCATCTAGCTGGGAGCTGGACAGTGAAAAACATTTGGACAGATGTTGCTTTCCTCTCTCACCCAGGTACTTGCTAAGGACAGGAAATTCTGGTCTGGAGATTTAAAGTAACAGTTGACAAGAACTTTGCTGGGGGGTGAAAGTAACTTAAAATTTCCAGTTCTTTAAACAGTCCCTCGCCGGCTTTTGCTGCAGATCAACCATCTTTGCTGGAACTATGCACCAGGGTGCCCCCACTTATTGTCACCCCTGTCCCACACGGGATTAGACAGCAGTAGGATAGCAAACTGGCCTGCAGTACAGCAGGTACAAGCTGCTCCTGGGAAAGAAGGGAAGGCAGAGGGGACGGGGGGGGGGGGGGACGACCTGATATGGGTGCCCACCTTGGAGGACGGTGTCATTGTATCATGCAAACCTCCTTTGCTGCCTCTGCCTCTCCAGAGTTTGGGCATTTTGTGTGTGTGTGTGTGTGTGTGTGTGTGTATGTGTGTGTGTTGGCGGGGAGGGGGGCTTTTAAAGCGGGAATTAAACTGAACCCAAGCGCTTCCCCCTGGCTAAAAGCACTTAGCACCTCACACCCTTTCCAGCAACCCCCGCACTGACCCAGGGTAGCGGCGATGCTGGGAAATAAATAAATAAATAAATAAATACCCGCCTGTGGGTGTGAGGGAGAGCGAGAGGCAGGTTCAATTATCTAAACAAAGAAATCATGGCGGAGTGTTTACACTGGGCAGCCCCAAAGCCTGTGGATTTCGGGATTAAAACGCCCGCCCACGCAGCGGCGCCCCGGAGGGTGCAGCCACCTCGCCGTCCCCGGTAAGTGTGCCAGGAGCAGGGGGCGCAGCCGGGCCACGCGGCGGGAGCGGGACTGGCGCCCCGGCCCCACCCCTCGCACCAGCCGCGGCGCTGCCTTGCCCGGGGAGGGGGGCTGCGGGGCGCTGGGCCGGGGAGGTGCCGGGGGCGTCCCACATGGAGCCGACGGAGCGGACGTCCCCTCTCCGGCTCCGGATACACGGGAGGCACCAGCCGCCGCTGCCGCTCCTGGCGGGAGCCCCTTCTCGCCCCCCCAGCCGGGGTCACACATGCCCAGCGCCGACTGGCAGCTCCTCCCCCCGGCCGAGCCCCGCTCCCCGCCCGCGGCACGGGGGCTCCGGCGCTGCGCCGTGCGCGGGGGGCGGGAGCCCGGCCTTGCGCCCTGCGCGGGGAGCCAGGTCCCAGCATCACCCCTACCCTCCCCCGGCAGCAGGTACTGGTCAGGCCGAGGCGCTGCTCCTGAGCCCGCTGCAGGGGGAGCAGAGCCGATCCCTGGGCCAGTGCCGCCGGGCACGAGCTGGGCTCGTGGGGGAGGAGCGGTTCCCAAATCCCGGGCCAGGGTCCCAGCAACGTGTGTCTCGGCCCCTCCCTCCTTCCCTACCGCTATTCTGACGCCTAAAGAGGGGACGTGGCGGGGCCGCCCCCGGGACACCAGAACGGTGCAGAGCTCGTGCCTCTCGGAGCAGCGCTTGTGCAAACCCTCGGATCCGGCCGCTTCTTGGCCCTAGCACTCCAGTCTCGCCGCTTCCCTAGGGAACACCTTTGCCAGCTTTGGCTGCCCCCCAAGCAGCCCTAGGCTGATGTGACCCCGAGGCAGGAAAGCTGTGCTCTGGCATCCTGAGGAAAGTTTGGTCACAGACCCAGAGTGATACTTTTCAAATACAGAACAGGTGCCACTTACAGGATTAACCTCCACCCTCACCAAGCCCCTCTCCCAAAAAAACCAGTGCAAATGCAGCCTGCTGCAAGGGAGCTGCAAAAACTCTCCATTTGGCACCTGTAGCCTCCCGGTTCTGGCTAACTAATGAATGCCTACTCCCCAGTTTTATCATCATCTCATTAAACACATATGCTGCTTATCTTAGTCCACTACAGTCATTCTGATCTCAACATATGGAGGGTTTGGCAGAGTCCAGCTGTTGGATGCAGGGTTTTCAGTCACTGTTGCATGGATATGTGTTGAGGGTTTTTTTTTTTCCAGATTTATTTATTTATTTTTTTGTATAGCAGATAAAAATAACTTCAGATACTGGAACCTGGAGAACTAGAATAAGAAATTGGCTGGATCAAGGTTTTGTGCTGCTGCTATGAATTTGTAAATAGAAACCAAGTATGTCTATACCTACACATGTAACATCTGTGGGTCTGTACCTCTGGGCCCAACAAATATGCAAGATTAAACCATGGTTTTGTTTTGGGAGAAGACCAACTGTAACTTGCTTTATTCCTCTTTCATGCTACTACTACTTCTGTAGTTTGTGAAGGTCAGACACTTTTGAGTGATTTGAAAATAGTCTGGATGACTTGAGATACAATTTCTGCATCATTATCAAGGCTCTTAGGGACTTTGAAACTTTTCAAACCTATGCGACTTAAGTTGATAACACATTTGCTTTTCATGCTCCTTTTGCCCTCCATATTTTTAATTGTGTTTGCTGATAGCAAATATGTTTGTGTTCAGTGTCTTACAGTTCATTTTCTCATCCCATCTGAATCTGCAAGTAAGTCATAAACCTGAACTGGTTTCAATATGTATTCCTATATTGCAAAGACTCTCAGTTATAAAATTTTTCATTGTTATGATAATTAAAATCCTTGTATTCAGATCAACATGGTAATAGTACAATAGAAAAACGGGGGATAATGTTAAAAATGGAAATGATTGGGCAACTTTTAATTAGTTACCTTGCATAAGGACTGACGGCCTGAGTAGCACTTCCCTTAACTGCAGTTGGGAGTTCTACGTGTTGCATCCTTGCTGTATTGGACCCTGAGTAAGGACTGCAGAATTTGGTCACATGACAGTATGTGCAGTCTACACAGCAACTGTCATTCCCATGCTATGCCAGTCACCATGGTAGTGGAGTACCTCACAAAATTACAAAGTGAAGACTGCAAAATTAGAGTAAAAAATTAAGCCATGTAAAAATGTTGCACACAGAAATCATTGGAGAAAGTTGTGTTTTCATGAGTTTGGGATGCTACTTCTTGAAACCTCAACAAAACAGAAAAACCTGTTGCCTCCCCAAATAATCCGCCCCCCCCCCAAACATTTGCTCTTAGACTGGGCCCAGGTTTCTGTGAAAAAATACCATTTTAGAGGGAGTGCTTAAACTCTCTCTGATGGGCCCATCTTTTACCCCTTTACTTTGTACTTGGCCTATCAGTCCTAAACTTCCTTGGTGGTTTAAAGCTGTTTACTTAAAATAGGACTTTTTAATGTAAGCTCTTTGTTGATTCTTAACTGCTAATCTGTTGTGGCCATTTACCAGGGTGTTCTTGAAGATATAGACTAACATGGCTATCTCTCTGATACTGCAATTTCTGGGCTCCTATTGTGGTCTATAGCACTGGTTCCCAACCTTATCAGTAACACGGCACACTGCAATGACATAGACAATTCAATGGCACACCCACTTTGTTCTGTTGAATCGATTGCTCATAAACAACACACTTACATGCATTTACTATGGTTACAGTCTTACTAGACAGGTTTGCCACATAGTAGTGCATGCAACAACCCAAACAAGAATCGAATGCATTAATGTTTCATATCCACCACAGCATACACCATCTAAGGCTAGGGTTACATTACAGTGCTCTGTCAACAGAAGTCACTGTGAGAAGAGATTTCCTGACAAAACTTCTTTTGACAGACTGTGGCCACACAGAAAATGCCACTTGCCCGGCTGCTCTCTTGGCCACACAGGGACCTGGGAGCACAGCAGTGAAGGCTGCCCATTTTGTGGATGCCCTGTCTGTTCGAGAGAGACCCCGGGGGTCTGGGGGGGGGTGTTTATACAGCTTTTTTGTCAACAGAATCAGTCAACAGCAGCATTCTGCCTCAAACCTTTGAGGCAGAATGCTGCCGGCAAAAGTGCTGCATTTTGTTGAGATACTGTTCCGAGGTTTTGCTGGCAGTAGCTTTAGACAGCAAACACAGACACATTTTCAAAATCTTCTCAGGACCATGCTAGGGATGTCGAGTAACCACTGAAAGCAGTCTCCCGTCTCTGCCAGCCTCTTGGAGCCAGGACGTGGCATTTAAACCACGTCCCAGCTTCAACAGGATCCTGCCATCCCTCTCTCCCTCTTGCCACAGCAGGGGCTGGGGCCAGGCTCCCCACCAGCTTGTTTGGGCCAGGAAGCAGCATTTCAGCTGCCTCCCAGCATGAATGGCATCCTGCGGGGTCAGCATTTCCCTCCACAGTGGCTCTTTGCATGGTGGCAGCCTTGCTGCTTGAGCTTCAACTGGTGTGGGGTTGTCAGTTTCCTCTCTCTCTGTGATGTCTCTGCAAAGAGCCACAGAGAGCAGAAATTGATAAAATTTCATGGCACACTTGGACAGTTCTCACGGCACACCAATGTGCCACTGGTTGAAAACCACTGGTCTATAGCCTAACATTTTTATCTGCTCTGGCCTGAAATGCTACTCTCCTACTTTCTTATTCATGACCAACCAGAAGTAACTTTTTTCCTCAAACCCAAATTGAGATTTCAGATTTATGTCAAGCTGCTGTTTTTTTTTGCCTAAAACAATCTTTATTGAGCACTGATATTTAATATTCGCATAGTCACCTTGACACTCATGGTTCCCCAATCTAGATCTGGATAGAGAGGGCTAAGACTTGGAGACTGACAGAGCAATCACATTAGTTTTAGGCTACAGGATCAATGTACTGACTAGCAAGACAGCTAGGAGGTAGGTAGGTAAGTAGGCAGGCATCGAGCTTGATATGGTATCTCAAAAGTATTACGGTTATTAATTGCTACATATTAGCAGAGCTGGTATTTTGGATGTATATTCACCAGCCTTGTTGGCGTTTTTGTGAAGTATTGCTATCTAAGGTTGTCATGAAGTTCTGTTCAATTAATACAATACTTGTACCATAAATGAAAAGGCATCCAACCCTGACAACTGCTCTTTCATCCTGTTATATGTCACGAAAACCATATATTGTTCCGTTTTTTAGGGTAACTGCCTATAGTTATAAAACTGATAACAGGCTGACTACTTGACCACTATATTCACCCAAAATACAAACAAAATGCTAATATAACTGCAGTTGCAAATTTATTGTTTGACATAGCTGAATTGAGAATTAATGGGTGTATTTTCCTGTATGGTGAATATTTATAACTTTCATTTGATGGGAGTTAACATGTGCATTAAGGGAAGAATAGAGCTCTCAAATGATGTTGAAACTGTCTCCACATATGTTGCATATACAATAGACTGGGACTCTCAGACTAGTGCTGGACAATAAGATGTTGTGACATGAATATATATTTTTGAGCTCTGCACAAAATAAGGATTTTATGCATCGGCAACATACTTTGACAAGTTGTATTCACTATGACTTTATACTTCCAGTGCACAGTTGTGTGCTAATATATTCTGGTAAATTAATGCACACAATAAACACTCTCTTTCTCATTTTTATGCTAATAATAATACTTTTCAATCCCCCAATGCCTTTTATTCTAAGAACTCAAACTAAATTACCGGTATGAGCAAACTGAGCTTTATAACACCTTGTGAATTTTTATGTAAGCATCTGGAAAATAGATGGAAAATGTATTAATTATTGATTGTTGTTGTTTCACTATGTTGATGATGATCTGATTTTTCTGTCTAGCGCCTCAATTGTTGCTTGGTCGAGCTCTTAAGACTGTAAAATAAGATGTTACAGGTGGAAACTTTCTTATCTGGCACTTTCTCATGTCGCTGGACCAGAGAGCCCCAGCTGCCTGTTCTGGCTGGAGGGCGGAACAGAGTCCCATTGGTGGCAGGGAGTAAATCTGTAGCAGGGAGCCCAGTGGCAGCCTTGCAGCACAGGGAGCATTCCAGGCCAGGAAGCCCCACAGGCAACCCTGTGTGGGTGGGCAATGGCCCAGGCTAGGGAGAGACCTGCTGGCAGTCCCACTGCAGTGGCGAGCTGGTCTGAGGACGGGGTGCCTGTCTGGTATCCCCTCAATGGTGGGGACTGCCCCGGGCAGAGGAGCCTTGCCAGCAGCTATGTAGTGGGGAGCCCTGCCATGAGCAGAATCCTCCAGGCAGCCTGGGGGCAGCGGGCAGGTGGTGGCATGGAGGAGAGACCAGCCAATAGGTTGGTGGCCCCCCAGGGGAGCCCAGCCAGCAAGCTGTTTTGGCCTGCAGGTCAGCCTGGAGGTCTGACCTCCCCTGGTCCAGCACATTCCCTCATTCAGGATCACTCAAGTCCTGAGGGTGCGGACCAGAGAGGCACAACCTCTACCAACTAATGAGGAAAAGAAATGCTCAGTCTCAGCCATAAGGGATAAGTCTTTGTCCCTAGCTTCTGTTTCCCAGAAGGTGGGAACAGGGGATAGGGAGTGGACTACTTGATGATTACCTGTTCTCTTTATAACTTTTTGGTCACTATTAGAGGACAGGTTACTGAGTGAGATGGACTTTTAGTCTGATCCAGTATGGCCATTCTTATGGATTGTGTTGGGAGAACAGGCAATGAGATGATTGAGTATCTGGTTCATAAAAGGACAAAGAATTGGAAAATGAGCTGGTATATAACTGATTGTATTGCGTATGGGTCAGCATGTGAGCTCAGGATCATGTTATGAATGCTGATAGTGCAGGTAAAAGGTGTGACAGTAAGACTGGGGAACAAAACCAGATTTAAGAGTGTTCCCTGACCTTGAAACATGAGGTGAGACTTAGAAAGGGCTGAGTCTCTGCCTAGTTCTGCCCTCTATAAGGTTAAAAGTTAATTAACATTAAGTTCAGTGGGAGAAAAATCAGGCTAATGGTAAGAATTTTTAAAAATCTCCCCTGAGTATTATTTAAAGTATGTTTACCTTTGAATTTCCTGACCTGCTGACATGTTTTTTCTTTTAAACTGCATGCCAAGATTAATATTTCAGTAATACCAGTGCAAATGGTGATAGACTGGTGTCAAGGAGATGAGAATCTAGCCCACAGGCTTCTTTTAAGAGCTTTTGCTCAGCTGAGGCCAGTGAGGGAGCATGCGCTGTAAATAAAGCCAAATTCTATGATAAAGTTATTAATACATGTTTACAATCTTAATTCCATTTTAACAAAATGTTTTGTGTTGGAACATCTGCAGCCATAGCATCCAGCAAAATTATCACTGTATTTAATAAGCACAAACAAAGCATTCCCTATAATGCTGTGCAGAAACAACTGACAGAACAGAATGTATTACAAGAAACTATCTTTTTCATTAAGTCTGCACAAAATGAGGATTTAATGCATGGGCAGCACAGCCACTTCCCAGAGGTTTACTGCCCATAATCCCACCTTGAAAATGGCTCCACAATAATTATTACTACAAAATGGACCCAATTTCCCATTTTGGCATGTGTACTTCACGCATAACTAATTGCATTCATAGGAGACAAAGTATTACTCTACCTTCTGCAGGATATTGCCGTTCCAGCCATTTAACTATCTTAGCTGCCCTGTATGATTTCCAGACTCAAACTAACAACTCTCCCCATTGGCTTATTTTGTCACAATAATGTAGAGCATGCATGGCACCACTCTCATTTCAGTATGTTTAAACTATCCTTGGATATTAAAAAATGATGACATGAATACATGTATATTTGTGAGCTTTGCACAGAATGAGGATTTCAGGCATAGGCAACACGATGTGACCAGTAGTAGCTGGCATGAACTTGCAAGTGCCAGCAGGGCTCCAGAATAAACATCTCAAAAGAGCAAGGAATACAGTGAAACTCTCCAGTCCTGAATAGAAACCCACAGTTTTGTTACAGTCCCACAGGAAGTTACGCAGGACTAAATCTTGAGGACTGAATTTTGAAGACTAAAGGGACTTCAAAGTAGCCTGGGCACTTCGAAGTACCCACAGGTTAGCTGCAGATACACACAAGCTAGCACTTCGAAGTTTGCCCCTTTGAAGTTGCTGCGGGGGAGAATTAGATTAATGAAGTGCTGCATATGCACTATAGAACTTCATTAGTAATCTCTCGACACCCCACTTACCAAGCTCCCTTTGAAGTTGTGAGCTAGTGTAGACACAGCCTGGGAGTCACAAGAGGATGGCTTATCGGAAATTATAAAGGGAGGGGAACTTCTGGTGTGTTTGAAGAGGGTTTGTAGGGCCCCCTTACTGAAATTGTTCCACCAGACTAAGATCTATCTTTAATATGACAGTACACCTTTTTATTATGTGTTTTCCACTTTTATGGGTGGGCATAAGACTGCTGATGGGGACAGCAAAAGAGACAATTGCCCTGGGACCCAGAGATTTAAAAGGCCCCAAGGCCCTGAGCCACCACTGCTACTAACATGGCAGCAGCAGCAGTCACTTTAAATCACTGCTGGTACTCCATGCAGTGTGGTCTGAGTGGTGCTGAGGGCTGCTGGGGGAAGGCATCTTTTTTCAGTTGGAGAGAGAATTTACAAATCCAAGACCATGGTAATGCCACTATCAGTATTTAAGGCCCAGTCAAGAATGTTACAAGTACATCAGACTCACATAGCTCTTCTATATTTTAGTAGTAGGCATCCTTCAGTCTGCATAGACTATGGATCGCGCCCTTTATAGTTTCAATTGAGGACTTCATTTGCAGCTTCTACTGTGACTATGAAGACCCACACGAGAGTGACAGTCCTTGCTGCATCTCTTGCAGATGTGGTGGGTGTCTGGCAAGTCTTTAGTGTGCTTTCTGTGCGCTCGCTTCTCCTCTGCTAGCTGTCTGATCCTCATCTCGCCCTTCTGAAGGCCCTTGTGTAACCCCTGCCTCCATCTGCTGCGGTCGTCTGCTAGTTCTTCACAGTTGTCCAGCTTGATGTCTACCTCTCTGAGGTCTCTCTTGCAGACATCTTTGTAGCGCAACGGGGGGCGTCCGGGAGGTCTTTTGCCAGAGGCTAGCTCACCATACAGGATGTCTTTTGGAATCCTTCCATCATTCATCCTGTGGACGTGGCCAAGACAGCAGAGACGACGCTGCCTGAGGAGGGTGTGCATGGTTGGGATTCCGGCTTGCTCAAGGACGGCGGTGTTGGTCACTCTGTCCTTCCATGATATTCCAAGGATGCGCCTGAGGCAGCGCAAGTGGAAGACGTTCAGCCTCTTTTCCTGGCGGGTGTACAGGGTCCAAGTCTCGCTGCCATAAAGGAGGGTGCTGATGATGCAGGCTCTGTAGACTTGCATTTTGGTGTGAGTGTACAGCTTGTTGCTATTCCACACTCTCTTGCTGAGTCTGGACAGAGTTGTGGCCACTTTTCCAATCCTCCTATTTAGCTCAGTGTCCAACAACAGGGTGTCAGTGATGGTGGACCCGAGGTAAACGAACTCGTGGATGACCTCTAACGTATAGTTGTCAATGCTGATTGATGGGGATTCAGCAACATCCTGACTGAGTATGTTTGTCTTCTTTAGGCCGATGGTAAGCCCAAAGTCCTTGCACGCTTTGGAGAACTGATCCAGCAGTTTTTGAAGCTGGTCTTCTGTGTGAGACACTACAGCAGCATCGTCTGCAAACAGCATGTCTCTGATGAGGACTTCCCGCACCTTAGACTTAGCTTTCAGCCTTGCAAGATTAAACAGTTTCCCATCAGATCTTGTGTGCAGCAAGATGCCCTCTGTTGAAGATCCAAAGGCATGCTTCAGAAGGAGTGCGAAGAAGATCCTGAACAATGTCGGAGCAAGCACGCATCCTTGTTTGACGCCGCTTCTGATTCTGAAAGCACAGTAGCTCATGTAGGGGTTCCAGGAGTGTGTCCGCGGCACACTTGATTACCTCTGGTGGTATACCATCCTGGCCAGGGGCCTTTCCTGCTGCAATGCTGTCGATGGCTCTCTTCAGTTCATCCACAGTCGGTTCCTGATCCAGTTCGTCCATTACTGGTAGGAGCTCGATGGCATCGAGGGCTGCGTCAGCCACAATGTTCTCGCGTGAGTACAGCTTGGAGTAGTGCTCAACCCAGCACTCCATCTGTTTGGCTTTGTCAGCGATGACTTCACCAGATTTGGATTTCAGAGGTGCCATCTTGTTCTGGGTGGGTCCTAATGCCTTCTTCATACCCTCGTACATTCATCTGAGATTACCAAAGTCAGCACAGGTCTGGATGCTGCTGGTACATAGCTGGAGCCCGTGATTGTTGGCACAGCGCCTGGCTGTCTGCTGTACTGTTTTTCTGGCCGCTCTAAGTGCTTGCTGGGTACTCTGGCTCGGTGAGCGTTTGTACCCCAGGCGTGCAGCGCGCTTCTTTTCATGACTGGAATCATCTCATGAGAGTTAGCTTCGAACCAGTCGTTTGTGTTTCTAGCTCTTCTTCCAAACACCGACAAGGCCATGTTGTAAACTGTATCCCTCAGATGTTGCCATTTGGATGTCGCATCGGCGCCCCCAGGGCCGCTGCACAGATTTTCCTGGAGGGTCTCTCTGAACTTTTCAGCTTTCTCTGAGTTTGCCGTCTTTCTGGCGTCAATGCAGGGCCTTCCAGCAGGTTTAGAGCGGTACAGCTTCTTGGGTCTCAGCTTGAGCTTGGAGCAAACTAGCAAGTGATCTGCAGCACAGTCAGCACTATGATAGCTGCGTCAGGACGTTTTTGAGGTTATTATGCCTAGTGATGACCACGTCTAATTGATGCCAGTGCTTTGAGCGTGGGTGTCTCCACGACACTCTGTGCTGTGGCTTCGTTCGGAAGAACGTGTTTGTGATGCACAGCTTGTGGTACGTGCACAGTTCAAGGAGACGCTGTCCATTGTCATTCATTTTTCCCACACCGAAGTGTCCTGAGCAGGAAGGCCATGAGGCCCAATCAGCTCCAACTCTTGCATTGAAGTCACCCAGAATGTACAGTTGTTCACGAGCAGGTATTTGCGCTACAGCAGCACTAAGCATGTCATAGAACTTGTCTTTTACTTCTGGTGTGGCGTACAGGGTTGGGGCATAAGCGCAGATCAGGTGGACAGGACTGGCACAACTTTGAAGCGTGATCCGAAGAAGTCTTTCTGATCCACCCATGACTAATTCCACCATTTGTAGAAGGGTGTTTCTGACAGCAAAGCCAACACCATGCTCTCTGGGTTCTTCTTGGGCTTTACCCTGCCAAAAAAAGGTGTAGTCCTTTTCCTTTATAGATCCCGAATCTGCGAGTCGTGTCTCTTGCAGTGTAGCGATATCAACTCGGAGCTTCTTCAGTTCCTCATTGATGACAGCGGTCTTTCGGGTGTCACTGGTGGCCTGAAGATCTTCGGTCAAGCCGGTCAGCATGGTCTGCACACTCCAGCAAGCAAGCTTAAATTGTTGATGTTTCTCATTTCTTATTGATTTTCCTATTGGTTTGCCTGCTGCCCAAATTTCAGTCACTTGTCAGGTTCAGGAACCTTAAGCCTCACGCACCCAGTGAGGCAGGTGAACTGTGGCGGGACAGTACCCTATTGGCTGGGGGCTGCCCAGCTTGAGGCAGGTGGTGACTGTCCAATGAGATGCGAGGATCTCTCCCACCGTCAAAGGCAACCCTTGGCACTCGTTCTCTACGCCAATCGAGCAGGAGCTTATAACTGGTATCTGTTGCCTCCCGTGTTGATGCAACGCTGTTCAGCGATGCCGGAGTACCTCTCCAGGCGCGAGTCTGGTCACTTATTATGGAGACTCTGGGCTGCCCAGACACCAGTGTCCCCCCCTCAGCTTTACTGATATAGTCCAAAGGAGAGGATAACCTCCACGTCTGGTACCAGCTCAGCTGCAGGAGTTGCCGGGACAGTGCCAGAAGTTGACACCGAACCGCCTTTGGACTCGACTCTGGATTTTCTGTCAGGGTTTACTCCCTTAGCCTTGCTCCTTCCCAGGATAATCCACAAGGCAGTGGGGTGTGGAGAACGGGGTTAAGGATCCCACTACTTCATACCTCCCTGTCACCACAAGTCACCATAGTTCCCTATGGAGCAATGACCTCATATCCCTGGGACCCTCCTCCCCACCTGTTGCCTCTCCCCCACCCCCAGCTACCATCACCATAGGACCCTCCCCAACCCACTACCCCCATCTGCTCCCATGTCCACCCTCCTCACTGCACTGGCCCCTCTCCCCCCAGTTGCTCTCAGTACCCCCAGGTCCACCTTCCCCCATCGCTCTTCAGGCTCTTCTCTTCAGAGACTCCTTTTCCTGATAGTGCTGCCCTGCAGGGCACAGGTGGAACACCATACCTGAAAAGGACAACAAACACAGGGCTCCTCCCTCGGTGAACTCCCAGAGGCACACTCCCTTCCCTGTTAGCTGCTGCCCCCTGTTCACTGCTCACAGTGTTCGCTGAAAGCTCCCTTCTTATAGAGAGAGCTGCTAGCTGGCTAGGCCTGGCTCAAAGCCTTGCCTCCAGTCTAATCAGCCCTTGAAGGCTCACCTGGCAGGAAACTCCCCCCAATTCACACCTTGCAAACTGCTCAGGCACACAGGCAGCTGATCAAACTGCCTATATTTTGTGAAATAAATAATTGTACTGTGTGTATTGCTTCTGATTATTAGAATTATCTGAAGGTGCATATCTGAGTCGTAGAATTATTGTTACATAATGTTGAGGCAGCAGATCCTATGCTCAGAATATGCATTTTGGCTAAAACCTCATTCTTCTTTTGTTTCCAAAATGCATTATATAAAATATTTCAATATTTAAGATCTTTGTGGAAGGGGCTATATAATCACATGTATACAGAAAGCCTATTAGCAAAGGGATCTCAAGCTAGACTGGAGCCTTAAATCTTCCATGTATGTAAATATTTCATAGTAATGCTAATTACGATTTTCAGGATAGTACCTTTTACTGTTCCCTCTTGGATAAGTGGCACCCCATTTCAAGTTTTTCTTGCCACTGTGAAGGATGTTCACGCCCTCTTGCAACTAGAAGTGTCTCTGGAGTATGTAGGGCTTTGTAGACAGCAGAAATATCAGAAAGCTTAAATTACAGTACCATATATGGCAACTTGCCCTGCCCCCCAAATTTGAGATACATGTGACACAGGTTAAGGTAGACGCTGTTGCACTAAAGGTGAGAGGCCTATTTGGTATGTCTACACTGTTATTAGAAACCCACAGGTGGCCTCTGATAGGTGACTCTGGCTCGGGTAAGGAGCTGTTTCACTGCAGTGTAGGTATGCTCTATGACTCTCCTTTTTGTAGGGTCCTAGAGCCTGGGCTATAGCTCAGGAGCAGACACCTACATTGCAATGAAACAGTGTCCCTGTCCAAGTCCCGTGAACCTAAGTCTGCTGGCAAGGGCAAGCTGCATTTTCTAACTGAAGTGTGAACATGCTCTTACTGAGAATCTAATCCACAGGTTATCTACTACTAATGAAACTGGAAAAATCATCTACAAAGATTTGGCCCTACCAAACTCAAGGTCCATTTTGGTCAACTTTATGGTTATTGGATTTTTTTTAAATCACAAATTTCATGATTTCAGTTATTTAAATCTGAAATTTCATGGTGCTGAAATTGTAGAAATCCTGACCCCCAAAAGGAGTTGGTAAAGGGTTGCAAGGTTATTATAGTGGGGGTGAGTACTGCTACCTTTACTACAGTGCTGCTGCTGGTGGCAGCACTGCCATCAGAGCTGGGCAGCTGGAGAGTGGTGGCTGCTGGGCATGAGCACAGCTCTGAAGACAGACCTGCTACCTACCAGTAGCACTGCAAAACTAGCGATGACATGATATGGTATTGCCACTTTTCTTTTGTGCTGCTGCCAGCAGAGCTGGGCTCCCAGTCAGAAGCTACCACTCTCCAGTTGCCCAGCTCTGAAGGCAGCAGCTTGGAAATAAATGTGGTATGGTGTGGTAGGGCCACCCTTCTGCTGTGCTGTTGGTAAGATGCTGCCTTCAGAGCTGGGTACCCAGCCAAATGCTGCTGCTCTCCAGCTGCCCAGATCTGAAGTCAGTGCAGAAGGATGATACCGTGACCTCACTCCCCCACAATTCTCTGTTTGTTCAGGACTCCCACTTTGAGAAACGCTGGTCTCCCCTGTGAAATCAGAATAATGGGGTAGGGGACCTCTGGTGTGCTGGCTGCTCCCAGTTCAGCAAGGTTAGCTGCTGGAGGGCTGCCAAACAGTTTGTTTGCATAAGCCTATGCAGGCATAGCTGCTCGTGGTACTCAGTGGCTGTAGTTCACTGTTCATTTTTGTCACTCTATTTGAAGAACAGTGCCCATGCAATGATTTGCACCAGTTAGAAAGTTGTCACCCCCTGTCCAGGCTTTACCCACATCAGCCCTCAATCTGTCCCCCCAACCCCAAGCTTTACCCCCTCATCCCACACACCCAACCTCTCTCAGCTCCAACTGCCCTCCCATCCCCAGGTTTAACTCCTGTCTGTCCCAAACCTGTGCCCCCATCCCCAGGCTTAATGCCTCTCTACTCCAAACTCCCCCCTCCCCAAGATTAACCTGCCTCAGATGATGCTGCTCCACGGCTGCTGACATTGCAACCTCCCTCTCCCCTCCCCTCCCCTGCTCCCTGTCTCCTCCTTCTCAGTGCGGTTGCGAGGTTCCAACAGGGGCAGGCTCAGCTGCCCCTCCTCCCAGCTCTCCTGTGGGTTTAGCACTTCCCCCACGTGCAGCGCAGGTTGCTCCCTGCCCTGACAGCTTCTTCTTCTGGGGCTCCCAGCTGCAGTTGACTGCTCAGCAGCTCTGGAGGCTGCTGCCACTTAAGCAAAACAACTAAATTCAGTTTTAATGGTGAGCGTTGTTTAAGCGGTGGCAGCTTCCAGAATCGCAAGAGGAGTCAGCGGTGGCAGCGCTCGGAGCCACAAGTGACTCCTTCAAGAGCGGCATGTGGCTCTGGAGCCACAGGTTGCTGATCCTGGCATAGGGTACAAGCACACAAAGTGCCAGATTTAACCGGGGGCGGACTCCAGATTTCACAATCTGGGATACATTTTTCATGGGCATCAATGTGGTAGGGCAGTTCAACATATTGTTGCTGCTGTTTCCAAACCCTGTAAAATGAAGTAAGGAGTATTTTTCTGATGTCCTGTACTGCTTTTCCAGTAGAAAGCACAAACACTGGTGGATTCCTGCTCCTGTAATTTTCATTGGATGGTACTGTTATAAGAGCATGGACTATCCAAAGGCTTTACTATATTGCTTCAGAATATTGACCCACAAGCAAACAGACTCTTGACCTGACCAGTAGAGACTGGATAGAGTATTGAGTACATTCTGCCCATTTTAAAATGGTTGTGATTATGTACTGACAGCAGCACTATCAAATAAATAAATTATACATATTTTTAAAATTTCCGTAATTACATGTTTACACGGCAGGCCAGCAAAGCTCTGTCCCAAGGAGCTGTTGCAAACTGAGTAAATAATACATGTTTTAAAGTCCATAATTACATATTTAAACGATAGACTATCGAGGAAATAATGCACATTTTAAAAAGTCCATAATTACATATTTACATGATAGTCTGTAAATTCTGTAATTACTTATTTACACAATAGACCATAACAGCTGTTACAGTCTATTATAGTAAATCTCATAGAACTATATTATGGATTTTTTTAATATAAGAAAGTAAATTTTAAACAGAAAATTATATTGTCAGTCTTAAATATTTACCATAAACCTGCAAAACATAAAATAAATAATAATAAAGGTAAAAGAATAGGGTGACACTCGTTTATTCCTGTTCTTATCCTTTCAATTATGTACAGCTTCTGCTGGGGGTGGGGAAGTTGGGAATAGATTGTTCACTAATTTCAGAAGTCCTTGATTCAGATTACTCAAATCAAGCATGCACTTTATTTCAACATACCTTTTCCTTTATTATCATCACCATGAGCTTGGCTAGGCATTTAGTATCCTAAATGTCCTTGTGGCCCAACAGTGCTCCTATTAACCTTAGTGGAAGACTTCCATCAACCCCAGTCAGGAAAGCATTCCTAGAAAGTATAGCATTTAAGCATGTACTTAAGACCTGTTGCAGCTAGTGGGACTTAAGGATGTTCTTACAAATAAGTGCATACATAAGTAGTCTCCTGAATACTAATGAACTCAAGACTACAATTAAATGCTTTTCTGTATCAAGGCAGCTATCTTCAATCACTGCAGGATTAGCACGTTAGTCATATATGGCTTGTGCATGGACCATGTATTTCTTATTCTTCATTCCAAGACACTCCCTGGAGAAAAGTTTATGATAAAGTATATATCAAATATTACTGCTTCTTTGAAGAGTTTCATGGATTGTGAATTCATCTAATGTGTTCCATAGTTCAACTGCTGAATTTATTCCTCGTGTTAAAGACTGGATCAATACAGCTAAATGAGACTTCTGTCCATAATTACTGCTAAATAGCAAGGCTAAATCAAGTAAGTGTGAACCTGACATTTAACTATGCTGGATTTTATACATTTAGGAACAAAACAGAGTATGAGAGAAACGTGAGCTTCTTTGTTAGATACTTTTCATTAAGATATTTGAGTTCAGGGAAGCAAAACAGTTGAGAGTTCAGTTTATTTGCAGACAAATTTTTACTTTAAAGACATAGATTGCAAACAGAGTACAGTCTCAGAGATCTTATTGATAACACCTAAAATATGCACCTGTACTTGCAAAGCAGGGTTGTCTAGTCCTGTACTTGCACAAAAGTATGAGATAAGGGCTACAGGAGTTAACTTTCCTTGATCCTTGTGCTTTGGAGAAGAGAGATCTCTTGATACACTATTCAGAAATAAGAAGCTTCCATTAATAGGTGTTAAATGGAACCTGGTGCAGTCAACAAAATCCACCTCTGCTATTCTTGCTGGGGGTGTTTCACCTCCCTTGCTATTGGCACCTTTCCAGGCAAAAGCCCTGGCACTTCAAACACAGTGGGTATCAACGTGAATCCATTTTAAAAGGCCAAAATACTAGCAGTACAGATGACTTAACACCTTGGGCCCAATTCTCCACCTCCTTGCCTCTCGTATAGCTATTCACAGCTGTGCCAAGTGGGTGCACAATGCTTCCATCCTGATTTGGTAACATTTTACGTGTACTTTTCACAGCTGCACTGCAAGGCTGTGGAAAACCAAGTGCACAAGTAGCAGTACAAGATACTATAGGAGGCAAATTCAAGTATATCCGGAGTCTGATATCTTTTGCAGTCTCCATGGTAAGTATTTTTAGTTCAGAAATAGACAAAACAGAAAGGGAAGACAAACATACAGGTTGATGAAAAGTCCCCTGGTGCCTAGCACAATGGAAAAATGTTAAAAAGTCTTAATATTTATACAAATATTGCCCCTGTAAAGTTGGCAGCATCAGTGTCTGTGTTTTGTCAATCCCTTAAGTTAGAAATGCTTGAGTTAAAAGTGTCTGGTGGTCTGACTTAACACACATAACCCTGCTGTTTTGAAATGTCTCTTAGCTTTGACTGAAAGAACTGGGCTTGTTTAGTTTAGTAAAGAGAAGACTTAGAGGGGTCATGATAGTGGTTTTCAAATACCCCAAAGAGGTTTAGGAGGTGGGAGAAAAATTGTTTTCCTTGGCCTCTGAGGATAGGACAAGGAGCAATGGGCTTAAACTGCAACCAGGGAGGTTTAGATTAGACATTAGGAAGAACTTCCAAACTGTCAGGGTGGTTTACACTGGAATAAGTTACCTAGGGAGGTTGTGGAATTTCTGTCGCTGGAGATATTTAAGAGCAGGTTAGATAGACACGTATCGGGGATGGTCTAGATGGTGTTTGGTGGTTCTGCCAAGAAGGCGGGGAACTGTACTCGGTGACCTCTTGAGGTGCCTTCCAGTTCTAGTGTTCTATGATTCTAACTTCCATGAACCTCAGTACCTCACAGAATTGGGTCATTACAGTTGTTTCATTTTTGCATCTCTCTCTTTATTTGCAGAATGCCCAGCTTCCCTAGGCAAGTATGTTACCTACCAAAAGCTGTCACCTATTGCCAAAAACAGATTTTACGTGCACGTTTGGGGTGCAGTTTTCAAATGTGATTTCCACCCTCATTCTGTCCTGAGGCTTAAGTCATCCAGAAATAGAGGACTTGTTCAACAAAAGCTATCTGGAGAGGGAGCTTTACTGTTGCACACATACTTAGTAAAATCCAAATAATGCAAAATCCCCACTGGGAGGCAATGTAGGGAATAATGTACGAACAGAGCATTCAAGAATTGGTATTTTATATTTGCCAGTAAACAATATTTTCTAATATTAAATTTTTGTGAATTTTCTGTAGCAAATTAAACTTGTCAACTATCAATGAGTAACACTGCAGAAGTTCATATCCCAGCAGAGTTGAGTCATCCTTTCCTCCTGAGGTAGATAAATTTAGTACCAGCCAATATACTGTGTGTGTGCATTTTTATCGACATGTACAAATTAGGTTCTTTCTTTCTGAGGACACTAGAGGTTCTGTGGTGCTTTTCATAGGAGATGGAATTTGCCCTGCAGATTTGGGGAAGATTTCCTTTTCTCTGGTTGATATGCAGTGTGATGTGTTTATAGCCTATGTGCTTGTTTTATAGCCTTCCATCGTATCCCAGGGCAACTGCACCCCTATTTCCCCTGAGTAGGCCAGTAAGGATACCTGCTCTTCAAGAGAGGCATCAGTTAGGAAACTGAACGCTGAAGGAGATACACATCTTTCTCCCTTTAGACTCAGAATTTTCCAGATCTGAAGAAGTGGGTCTGTCCTATGTAAACTCATCACCTTATAAATTATATTCTTAGTCTTTAAAGTGCTACAGAACTGCTTTTCTCTTTTATATAGATACAGACTAACACAGCTACCTCTCTGAGACCTTTAGACTGGGATTTGCAGGCTGCATAGTTGCCTGCATATACAGAGCTCTCTCTTGCAAAGACAGGCTGAACCAATTAGTCTCTCTTTAGAGAAGGGTAATGTGCAAATATACTATTAACCAGTACATGGAACATCTGAATGCTGTGGATGACTGAAAAGTTAGAGCTACTTCAAAAGGAGATGGAGAGATACCAATGCAATATACTTGGACTGGCAGAGATACATTGGATGGCATCAGGAGAGATGTGTGGTTAGAAATGAAACGAAACATGAGAAAGGAGTCAGATTCCTTCGTATCAAAAGAGCTAGAGGAGCATTGTTAAGATACAAACTGGTTAGTGCAAGAATTATAGTAGTGAGATTCAAAGCAAAACAATTCAGCATCTCGGTCGTTCAGGTTTATGCACTCACATCAGATAACATGGAGGAAGAACTCGAGGTATTCTATAAAGACTTGCAAAGACGGTGGAGGAGATACCAAAAAGAAATGTGTTGATCATTGGAGGAGGTTGGAATGCCAAGGTCAGAACAGATAAGAAAGGTTGGAAGAGGTCATGGGAAATAAGGAATGCATATGGAGCAGTGCTTAAAGAGAAGTTCAAGAATGTGGGCAGACAAACACCTACATGAGAGAGTTGAAGGGATAGCCATGGTGATAGAAGAGGCAATTGAACAATGGTTCCAGAAGAAAAGAAGATCAGTAAGAAGTGGATTATGCAGGAGATGCTGAAATTGGTCCAAGAGAAGAGAATGTTTGAAGATCAGAAGGGATGTTATGGAGAGGGAAGAACAGCAATATCGAGTGAAATGCAATGACATAAGAGAAGTGGCCAGAATGGATAAGGTGAAATTGTTAGAGGAGTAGTAAGAAGATATAGAGAGGTGTTACAGAGAGTGTAAGACCAGGGAGGTGTATAAAATGGTCAGGAATATTAATAGGAAGTGGCAGCTGAAGCAGATGGCAATCAAAGACTAGAATGTCAAAGTACTCATGAACAAGGAGAAGGTTGTGTAGTGATGGATGAGATATTGCACTGATCTGTACAAAGCACAGTGGGACCCAAGTGTCTCAGAGAGACTGATCAAAGAACTGAAAGAGATATCACCACCGAGCATTGAGAGGGAGACTGATATTTTGAAGGAGGAAATAGAGCAGTGAAATGACTAAAGAACAAGAAGAGCCCTGGAAATGATAAGATCATGGGAGAGATGGTCAAATACAGCAAAGAAGGTATGATTCAGGAAATACACTGACTATAATATAGTGTGGAAAGAAGGGAAGGCACCTAAGGAATGGACAGTATCCATGCTAGTGACAATACACAAGAAAGGAAGCCCATTGGAGTGCAAGAACTACAGGATTATTGCCCTAATGAGTCATCTAGACAAGGTGCTGATGATGATACTGATGGAGAGACTGGGATCACTGATAGAAGAACATCTAGCAGATGAGCAAGTGGGATTCAGGAAAGATAGAAGTATCATACAGCAGATATTGGCACTAAGATTGATAGTGGAGAAAGCTCGTTGAAAGAACAAGAACATGTACAATTGCTTCATTGATTTTTAGACGGCATTTGACAGTATAGAGCAGAAAGTGACTTGGGCAGTGTTGGAGTAGTATGGAGTGGATAGTAGACTGATATGGTTGTTGAAGGATATCAGTGACAATGCAGAGGCAGTGGTGAACATGCGGAGAGTTGGAAAGTTGGTTTAGAATGAGTAGAGGTACGAGAAAAGGTGATCCAATATCACTGAGTATCTTCAGCACATGCCTAGAGAGAGTGATGGGCAAGATCAAGGAAGAGATAGAAGGGGTATTGGTACATGGGATGAGAATTAATAACTTGAGGTTCACGAATGATATAGTTATTATTGAGGAAGATGATAAGAAGCTAGGGAGAATGGTGCAGGAGTTAAATCAAGAAGGGAAACAGTACAGACTGAATATGAACACTGATAAAAGGAAAACAATGGTATGTGGAGACAAGGAAATAGGAAGGAAGATCAATGTAGACAGGGTCGAACTAGAGAATGTAAAGTTCACATATCTGGGGAGCAACATGACATGATTTGGACTGTAAGAACGAAATAGCGACTAAAATAGCGAAAGCAAGAGCAAGTTTGAAGGCAATGGATAAAATCTGGAAGAGCAAAGTGATTTAGCTTAGGAACAAATGTGAGCATCTTGAAGACGTATTCAGGAGCATGTTGTATGGATGTGAGACATGGATGATAACGAAAGATTCAAAGAGAATGATATTGGCATTTGAAACGAGTTGTTACAGCAAGATTCTGAGAGTAGGATGGATGCAGAAAGTCACCAATGAGCAATTATAAAGAAAGATAAAGATGAAAGAGGACCTGCAGCAGAAGGTTGTACAATGGAAGTTACAGCTATTTGGGCCTATCTGCAGAATGAACGATGAGCAAAAAGTCAAGACCCTGGTATTTGGCATAATGGACAGTTCGCATAGGAGAGGCAGACACCACAGAGAATGGGTAGATGATATACAGTCATACCCCGAGATACGCCCATTCGGGTTACGAGAATGCGACTTTACAAGGAGTTTCATTTAATACACCTGCTTCGGCTTATGAGGCATTTCTTCACATTTATGAGGACTGATTTAGATTTCATGCACCCCAGTGGGACACGGCTGCCCTGCAGCAGGAGAAAGGCTGTGGCTCCAGGCAACGGCTGCCTGCAGCTGCTGCCTGCTTGGAGCATCTCTCTGCAGCGCCTGGCGGCGGTTTCCCGGAGCCCCCGGCCAGCCACAGCGGGCGCCCACCTCTGGAGCCGGGAGAGGGGGAGACAGTGCCCATCCGCGGAGCCGCTGCCCTGGGCACCTTGGCCCACCCCCGCCTTTACCTTGACACTGCTGTGGCTGGTCTGGGTCTCTGTCTCAGTACTGCAGCAGTGGCACACCCCTGGGCCACGGGCTCCCTGCGCTTCTGGCAGCATGGGCTGGGGCCGGGCAAAGGCTGGCAGCTCTGGTAGGTGAGCACTGAGGGGATGGAGTCAGCCACATTGGTCTTGATGAAGAGGCTGTGCAGAGGGGCGGCAGTGCGGAGCGGGGAGGTAGACTCGTCCGAGTCCCTGCAGTAGATCACGCCGCTCTGCAAGACATGGATGCTGGGCGCACAGCCCATCCCGGCCCCGCTGCTGCTGTTCTCATCCCCAGATGGCTCGGGGGCCGCCGCTGTCTGCCCTGCACAGCTGTGCCTCGGGCGCCACTCACCCCCTGCGGCATTCCATCCCATTTAGCACTTGGCTCTCCTGCCACGGTCACCTCAGCCACGGCCGGTGGAGCTTCTCCACCGTGGAGCCCCATACGAGTGAGGCATTGCCCCTCGCCAGCCGGGGGCCCCCTGTGCCTGCCTAGCTCCTCGCGCAGCCAGCCTCTGGCACTGCCCCTTCCTGCTTAACCCAAGCTGCGCTCAGGCTGGGCTGCATCCCCGTGCCCTGCTCTGTCCTGCCCAGCCCCTTGCACTGGCTCCACTTCTGCAGCCGTGGGCAGCTACCCGGCTTTGTGCCCCCCTCTTTGATTTCCATATCCCTCGCAGCCCTGTCTCTGCACCTGGGACAGCCCCCAGAAGCAGGTAAACAGCCATATTATAGAGTAATTAATGAAGGGAAAATGCCTTGTTTGGTTGTGTTATGATAACTAATGCTAACTATTGAAGTAATTGTGTTAACTTTAGTGGGATTTGGTGTTTTTTTAGCATAAATGGGTGTAAATTTTGGCGCTCAGGAACGCATAACATTTTTTCACGTTGAAATTACATTTTTGACTTATGAGAATTCATCCTAAGAGGGGTTTTTCAGGAACAAACTACCCTCGTAAGGCAGGGGAAGACTATACTAGATTTGTGTGGAGCTACTCTTCAGAAACTAAGACACTTCACTGAGCGACAGGGAAAGATGGAAGGAAATAGTGAGGGAGGCATCGGTTACCAGTGAGGGCTGAGCCTGTGGTTGTTGATGCTGATGAACATGCAATTGCTACAGGCATAAGGTACAAAAAAAGGAAATTCACGTGGTTAACAGGGTCAGCTGCTTTTCTGTTGCATGGTGTTTTTAAAAAGATCAGAAAAAGTCTCAAAGAGGAATAATGTGGAAGCTAATATGAGCAACAGAAGCAATGTCATATAAGGAAAAATGATTGTAGCTAAGTATTTTTCTGTCAGCAGAGCAGAATACATATGGAGTACACACCCGTCAAGTCACATGGATGGTTATTCAGTCAACTAAAGATTATGTATGCTTAAGAAAGCTCAGAACGGGGGAAAAAAGCATAAAGATTTAAAAAAAACACGTAATTGAAATTAATGGACTTTTTTTTCATTCTGAGAGGGGTAGCCATGTTAGTCTGTAGCTTCGCAAAAAACAAGCAGTCCTGTCGCATCGTAAAGACTAACAATTTTATTTATTAAATAATGAAATTTCATGGGTAGGACTCATGTCACGGTTGCCTCCCCACTCGGACACTCCAAGTGCAGAAAGTGGGTGTCTACAAAAACCTTAAATAGCCTTGCCTCTATAGGTGCTGCTTTAAAAAAAAAAGCTCCCCAAGGTCACAGACCCCCTGACTCTGGGAGGTAGCTGCCACCACCCAAGTGAGAAAAAGACAAAAAAAAAACCTTTAGTCAAGGAATACACACTTGAGATGTCTCCCTGTGGGGAAAACCCCAAGCTCAACTGTCCCTTAGGAGAGATCTTGGAAACAAAGAGCTGTAATCTGATAGCTAACCTTTCAGTCTAAGGCATGAATATATGCAGACCCTTCTCTAAGACACATGAAATAAATCATTGCCTTAAAAAAGTAATTTATTCACAAACGAGTGGAGAAAATACCAAGAAAGTAAGTAATATACTTAGTTGTTGGACATAACAAAATAACGCAAAACATTCCAGTTGCAGCACAGAGAATTACTTTTGCAGGATTCAGTTTAGAAGTTACACAGAGTACAGGGGGGAAAAAAGCAACCCAGCCTTAGAAGTCCCACCCCAGTTCTGGAAATAAACATAACCTGATTGCATCTATCTAAACATTTCCTTTCTACTTGCATATCCATACTTCGATTATGATACAGCCAGGAGATTTATTGGATTCATTCCATCTGCTTAGGATCAATTATTTCTGTCTCATCTGCATCAGCCACACAGAGAAGGACCCCACAGACTGCAATTTTTCTCAGTTCGAAAGAATTTCTCTTCTTTCCATTGGCTTACCTGACCGCCCCTCACAGAGAACGGGCCCTCTAAGGGTTAACTCTTGCCCTGCATTCATTCATGACAACTTACTTCATCAGATCTGGAGCAGATACTAAGAGTCCAGGGTTTATATAGCAGGGAGGAGGGGGGATGAAGAAAGGAGGAGGAGTAAAAAAAGAGTGGGAGAGTCACTTGTCATTAGCAGGACCTGTAGAAGAAGTAACTTAAGTGGGATGGGTGCCATTCCTGCGAATATCAAAGGCAAGGGAAATTGCTCTTTCAATGCATAAGATAATTGAGATCTTCGCTAAGCCCCATGTTAAATGTGTTAAACTTGCAAATGAATTCTAATTCAGATGTCTCCCTCTGTAATCTTGTGGTAAAATCCTTTTGTAGAAGAATGGCTAATCTGAGATCCTTTATTGAATGTTCAGGGAGGTTAAAGTGTTCCCCTGTAAGTTTGGATATTTCAGTTCCTGATGTCTGGTTTATGTTCATTCACACGTCACAGGACTGTTCAGTTTTTCCAATGTACATGGCAGAGGGGCATTGCTGGCATATGATGGTATGTATCACCCGTGATGGTGTGGCTGATGTGGTTAGATCCAGTGATGGTGTCTCTCTACTATATATATGTGGACAGAGCTGATAACAGAGTTTGTTACAGGGATAGGGTCATGGGTTCGTGTTTCTGTGGTATGGTGTGTGGCTGCTAGTGAATATTTTCTTGAGGTTGGGTTGCTGTCTTTAAGTCAGAATAGGCCTGTGAGAATGAGGGATCATGTTCCAGTATAGGCTGCAGATTGTCAAGTTTTTGTTTTCAGATATCAGATTTCTAGTGCTTTGGATGTAAAGAAATGTAGAAATTCAATGAAAGTATAATGCTGAAACTGGTCTCTTTTTGGCATTATTGTGGCATCATAATGCAGGTAAATCCACTTGACTAAATGGCTCAGGGGATGATTTGACATGCAGAGAATTTTGGAAGATCAAATCTTTAGAACACTGGAATTCTGATTCTGAGGCAACTTAGAAAATTTTGGATAATCTTTATTTTGCATAGTCAGGATTTGAGTCGTTGGTGTTTACATGTAAAAGGGTAAGTGTCAGTTTTAATTCTGTAAAAGCTTGGTTAAGTCAAAATGTTCTTGCATGGTAAATGAAGTGTGAGTAATTGGTCACCAAAGTAAGGGCTTCTCAATTTGATTCTTACTTTATGTTTAGTGCACTGGGTTCACTGGAGAGGGATAGGAAAATAGGTAATTTAGTGTAGTTAGTATCCATGACTGATGGTCGCATTTTCCTGAACTCAATGATGTAACCACGTGCACATTAAAACATATATTTTATCTGAAATACCAATGTCTGACAGATTTGTATCTTCAAAAGCAAAGGGGTTTGCTAGAAAATGGTTGTACAACCCAAACCTGCTGGTGTCTGTTTGGTAGCTGATTTAAGGCTGACTGAAAATTTGGCACAGCTGCATTCTGTTGACATCACTACGTTTTGTGATTGCATTTGTATTCAGGGAACAGGTTACCACTATAACTGCTGTGATAGCTCCTGTAATTCTTCTGAATGCCATTATAATAACTCTTCTATCATCAGCACCTTTTAATGATTCATAAATTCCTTGATTCCTATGAACAGACTCATGGAAAATTATAATAATGCCATAATCAGGATACCAAGCTAGGGCATAACAGAAACTTCTACTGCCTGACTACCTCTAGCCTTCCTTCATTGCTTAGCTAAATTGTTCAAAATGAGGTTTTTCACTACAATTTGAAAGAAGGAACTCCTGAGTTCAACACCTATGCCAGTAAAGGAGACCATGCTGAAAATTAAAAAGCAAAATAGACAATAATATGTAACAGATTTCAAATAGAGTCCATGCAAGAGCATTCACTGTATAACAGATATATTATTAGCCACACTGTAATTTCTTTTTTCCTTTTCCAGTCGTCTGATCATTTTAACTAGTAATTCCCCCGCCCCCAGGCATCCCCTACACTGTGCACATGCGTTGCACACACACACTCTACTACAATGACACTTCGCAAGTACCTTTTAGTGGAGTGGTTAAATAGCTTAATTTGAAACACAAAGGGTCTGGTGTGAATCAGGTCATGTGGCAAATGTTGGCTTTTTCAGCACTCCTTCATGCCCTCCACTTACCAAGACTAAATCAGTGCCATATAATGGGAGCCAGTGAAACATCACAGGCATGAATAAAATCACTGATGCTGAAATTTTAGGGGGGTGCTCTAGTTCTTACTATTTGTCTAAGTAATCTAAGAACTAGATCATTCAGGAAATTGGCAATGGGATATGAAGTCTCTTGCCTCAACATGTTTAAATTCAGCCCAGACTCGTAGCAAGTAAAAACTGTTCCCATCTGAAGATGTTTGATGCCCCATGTATTAGTAGTATCTGTTACAGCTGCCAGAGTCACAAAAATCACTGTCATTCATGATACCTTGGTAGCAATTTCAACACAGAAATCATTGATTGCATAGACAATGCAGAATTGACTCCTCTATTACCTATAAAACGTGCCCCTTAAGTACAGAGTTAAGGAACATGATTTTGTAGCAAAGTTTCCACTGCCAGTGCTACTGGTGAATCTGCCCTTCGATAAGTACAGCACCAGCAACACTGTATATTTCACAGCTCTGAAGGCAATGGAAAAAAATAGAAGCATTGATTGAAAAAAGATTCTAGTTTTAAGGTTTTCAAAAGCTTAATCCTGTACCCGATAGAGTTTTTACCATCAATTTCAGTAGGAAATGCTAAGCAAGCTAAGCACTTTTTAAAATAACACCTTTAATTTGTTCCCACTGTGGATATATAACACTTGTTGTTTTAAACCAGTTTATGGAAAACATCTTTTAGACAAGCAACAGCAGCTCTGCCAGTTGAAATCATGAAAGCTATTAGCTTTATTAAAGTATGTTTAAGAATACAGGTTTTACATGGCATTGGATCACATCATGAAGTGAACTTGGTGGGTGTTTTGACTTAGAAGTGTATGGCCTGCTACTATATTAAAAAGGTTGTATGAAAAACAAAATTCAGATGTAGTCCAAAGTGTACAATCTGTTCCTTGATGTGAGACAGAGCCTGTGACTTATTAGCAATCCCATAAAAGTTAATGAATAGGGTATTAAAACTTTATAGAAAGGATTTTTATTTAAGGAGAATATTTTATAAATTTACAGCAATATGTTTGTACACTCATCTGCTGTTTTCTTGAAATTTACTTCTCCAACCATTCCCTAACATGGGCTTTCTTATGCTGTTTAAACTAGAAAATGAATGGATTTTTTCCCCTGTCCTTGCATTCATAGGATGTTTTCTTTTCACTTGTGTCCCATAGTATGCTGTTCCAATACTTCTGCCCCAAAAAATGGTCAAGTAGTTCCTTGGCATACTCCTTCTTGGCTATGGTTACACTACAGCTTTCTGTCAACAGAAGTCACTGTCAGAAGAGATTTCCCAGGAAAATTTCTGTCAACAGAGTACGGCTCCATGCAGAAGCCAATCAGAAGAGCGCTTGGCTTTGTTGACAGCAGCCAGACTGTCTGGCCGCTCTCCCAACAAAACAGGCACCCAGAAGCACAGCAAACAGGGCTGACTGTTGTTCTGGAGGCCCAGCCTGTTGAGAGAAGCAACACCCCCCCCCCCCCCCCCCGAGTGTCCACACAGCTTTTTTGTCAACAGAAACTGTCAACAGCATATCAAAACAAAAAAGCAGTCAAGTAGCACTTTAAAGACTAACAAAATAATTTATTAGGTGAGTTTTCATGGGACAGACCCACTTCTTCAGACCATAGGAATAATGGCTAATGGCTATGGTCTGAAGAAGTGGGTCTGTCCCACGAAAGCTCACCTAATAAATTATTTTGTTAGTTTTTAAAGTGCTACTTGACTGCTTTTTTGTTTTGATAGTATATAGACTAGCACGGCTTTCTCTCTGTTACTGTCAACAGCATAGCGTTAGAGTTAGCAGTGTTATAACTCATAGCTGAGAGGCAGAATGCTGCCGGCAGAAGTGCTGAGTTTTGTTGACAAACTCTCGACAAAACACATTCTGTGGGTGGATGTTCCACCAGATATATTGACAAAATTGGGGTTTTGTTGGCAAAGCTTGTTAGTTTAACCATCTCCCTTGCGTCTGGAAGTAGATGCAGTGAGAAGAGAGGTCAGTATTCTGTCTCTGGAGATTCATCAAATACGTGGGCAGAGCCCATTTTCTAATTGGCTGTATTGTAAAGCTAATCTGCTAGATTCTGTAGATTTATGTAAAAAATCTTATATTTAAATTTTAACTTTTGCTGTCTCGTATTAAAACAAATAACTCTGCTGGAAAGTTGGAAGGAGGAAGTGAGAAAAAGGCCTTATCAGTGGTCTTGGGCCTTAACACCAGGAAGTTTAACTTGACTACCAGGAGCACTGGCTGAGATAGTTAAAATAGAATTTTCTACCACATTTAGTTGAACATCCTCTGTTAGGAACAAAGCAATATAAATTATTAAAAAGCAAAATAATCTAAGAAATCTAGTTGACAGCTGGCCCAGTTGACTACAGGATTCCCTAAGATTCTGTATTAGGAATGGTGTTATTTAAGGTATTCCTAATCAGTAATATGGAGAGAGAGAGATGTGGACATTTGCAGCCAAAGTACAAGTGTTCAAATTAATCAAGTTTTTAAATAGTCAGGTGAATGAGCAGCATCATGTGAGATAAAATTGTAGGATATGCACACCAAAGAATCATTTTAACTTTGCTGTTTTCTAAACTAATCCTGGTCATTTGGGCTATGTCTACACTAGAAGCATCTGTCTACAGAAGTTACTGTCAGAAGAGGTGTTCAGACAAAACTTGGAGAAAAGACATTATGAATCACTTTGGTGAAAATCTTCATCTGATGTGCAATGGCAATCAGAAGAGGGTCTGATCTGGCTTCCATTGAAAGCACTGGTAAAACTCCCTCCAGTTTAGATAGGGGATGATCAACCTCTTTAAGGAAGACGGTGTGAAGAGTATTACTGAATACATTATGCTGGTATAAGTATAAATCAATGGTTCTCACTCAGTTCAGGTCACCTTAAAATAAAACAGAAACTTTCAGATGAAGAGGAATTGAAAAGGAAGTGACTCACTAATTTCGAGAAGAGTGGACATCATTTTAGTATACAAAATATTGACTCATATCAGCTGTGTTTACACTGTAAACTTACTCTGAAGTTAACTTCGAAGTAAGTTGCTTCTTTGAAGTAGCATTCAGAACTTCTACACACACTTCGCCTTACTTTGAAGTTAACTTCAAAATAAGGGAGGCTAACTTCAAAGTCACTACTCCGTTCCTGGGAGTGGAGTAGTGGCTTACTTTGAAGTTAAGTGTGTGTTGATGCTTTGAAGTCAGTCATCCACCAAGGATGCGGCGCCCCTATGGAGGATGGAGACACTCTGGCCAGCGCACGCAGGGCTCTATGGTCCCTGCTGGTCACCTTAAATGAAACAGCTCCCTGGCAACAAGCTGAGACTGTACCACAAGCAGGGGCTGCATGAGCTCCCACTTGGACTGCCCCTCCTCAAACCACCAGCCCATCTCCATACCCCCTGGCCACCATGGCAGTATGCCAGGCCCCCCCATCCCCCTGGTGACCCCGGACAAGGGGTCTGAGAGCTCACAGCACCTGGGCAATGGCTGTGCCAGGAGGGGACCCTCCTGGCTAGTGGATGAGCTGAAGGACCTCTTCACTTCGGGGTGTGGGGGGCGGAGGAGATCCTTCACAAAACTGGTACCTGGCAGCAAAATGCAGAGGCCTTTGACTGGCTAGTCAGTGGACTTGCTGCCTGAGGCCGGCCTGCCCACACTGGCAGCAGTGTGTGGATACAAGTTAAAGACCTCCACCAAACCTACATCAAGGCCCATGATGCTGCCAGCCTGTTGGGGGCACAGCCTATCCACTGCCCCCACTATCAGGAGCTGCACAGGCTCCTGGGGCTGAGGGAGGTGGCCACCCTAGAGCATGTGGTGGACACTGCCAGTCCCTTCTCACAGACAGTGAGGACAAGGCAGGCCACTCTGGCACCACAAGCCCCCTGCACAGGGCATGGCTGACCAAGACCGAGGGTGATGTCAAGGGCTCTGGTGACAGGACCCTCATGATCGTCCTCCCCTACGGGATGCCCAGCAGAGCCTCCTCCAGCTGAGCCTTGCCCGAGCACCAGGATGTTGCAGCCAGTATGTACGGGATGAGCAGGATGTCGCCAGGGATGGGGACAGCATTCTCCCGCACCCTCCGAACAGCCCCACAGCTCAGATGCCTGGAGACAGGAGAGGGGGAGGGAACATGGTCTCTGAAACAATTGGGGAAGCCCAGGTCCGCAAACCTGGCGAGGGTGGCATCCAGATCCCCCAGGGTCACGACTCATGGCAAGAGTACCCTGTTGGTGGCTCGGATTACCTGTGGGCGGGGGAAAGGAAGATGCATCCATGAACGCCCAACCAGGAGGCCCCCAGCGCCCCCCAGGGGTCCCCTTCTTTCTTCCCCCTGCCAAGTAGCCCTCTCCCCAGGGTGGGTGCATGGTGGGGGCCAGACTTACCTCAATTGTCACCACTCTGACAGTGGCCTTGCCGACGCTGAATTGGCAGCCGATGGACCAGAGGCTGTCGGGGGTGGCCAGCCTTCAAAGGGCAATGACTACCCTCTTCTGCATTGGGAATGCTGGCCACATCCCTGTGTCTCGGTGCTGAAGGACTGGGGTGAGCCAGTGGCAGAGGTCTTCAGATGTCTGGCGGGTCATTCTGAAGTTCCTCAGCCGCCGCTTGTCATTCCAGTCCTCCAGCACCAGCTGGTCCTACCACTCGCTGGTGGTGGTGAAGGCCCAATGGCGCCGGGTCGGGGGTCCCAAGAGAGGGGCAGCTGTGCTGTGTCCAAGGCCTGCAGGCTGGGTCCCAGGCAGGTGACCCAGCTACGCCACTGGAAGATCAGGGAGACCAGCATGGCCAGCAGGCTGGCCAGGGTGGAGAAGACCTCGTCCTCGGGGAGGGTGTGAGTGGGCATGTTGCTTGGCTGTTCTCCCCAGCACATGCTCTGCCCTACTGTCCGCAGCCTGGCTGTCCTGAGCACATGCAGGGTGTGGGTGTTGGGAGGGGCCTTTTAAGGGGTCAGCTGGCTACGAGCCCAGAAGGGCTTGTCGGCCATGTGACCCCATGCCTGCATCATTTCCTGGCCCCCACCATGTTGCCAGGGATGGGGACGGCCCCACCCTCAAACAGCCCTGCAGCCCACACCCCTGGAGATGGGAGTGGGGGAGTTATTTTGTAGTATAGACACAGCCATAGAGAAGTTAAATTGGATGGTCTTATAGCACAAGAATCAGCGTGACTATAAATAACATTTGTAATTCAATAGATTTATTATTGATAGAAGGAAATTCTTTTTTTCAATCAATGTACCGGAGAAAGTCCCCAGAAATCATATAATTATGTGGCAATACATACCTTTAAATCATATACATTTATAGTTTATTACTATACAACTATAAAACACAATTTTCCTAAACTGTGGCAGAGAAAGCAGATGAATTATTTGCAGTGCAAATAAAGTGGCTCTTTAGATTATGTGATAACAAAGGAAATTGGTGTGTCTCCATTATTAGTTCTTTAATACCTGATCCAAAGCCCATCAAATTTAATGGAAAAAATGCCATTGATGTCATTGGACTTAAGACCCTTGAGTCTCTTCATTATGCCAACAGAGCAACATGCCTTCATATTCTCCTAAGGCACAACTATATGAAATACAACAGTCTTATACTAGATGCCTCTTTTCACATGTCCCATCATTTTGGGTGCTGTAGAGTAGTCCCCTGAGTTATGCAAGGGTTGCGTTCCTGTGCACCCTTGTATAACTTGAATTTCTCATAAGTCGGGTGGTGGGAGGTGTCAGGAATCAGGAGGCAGCCTAGCTCCCAGCTCTCCTGGGCTTCCAGAAGCCAGGTGTGGCTTCTCCCTGGCTTCCCCCAACAGGCAAAGCTGGGAAGAAGCCCTGCTGCAGCAGCTGTCTGCCCGCCAGGCTCCCCCAGCTGGGGGAACCAGGAGGCTGGAGCTATTTTTATTTGCTCTTCACTCGTGTTAATGTGAGTTAAGTGCAAATCAAAATCACACGTACTGTGGGCTTACTGTATAGCGGATTGGGCATAAATAAAACCAAGAAGGGATGGAACAAAGGCCTGACTCCTCACTCATGTGAACGCCAGCAGTAAGTCATTTTAGTCATTTAGACTCAACAGAGTCCCATGGCTTTACTCTAGTGTAAATAAGAGCAGGGTGAGGTATAGCATGCTTAGTGATCATACACTTAAGTGGAATGTTCCCTTTTCTTGTTGTTTGCTGCTTTGTTCATTAGCATAAATTTGTTTGCACTCAATGTCTGTTCTCCACCCGGATTTATAGTTTGTCTTAAGTTGTGCTGAATTTTATCATTTTCTTTTCCACTGACTGCCATACCAGTTTTTATCTATTCAGTATATTTTATCACATTACTGATTGTTCCCACACTTACTGACCTTGTAGGTTAGTCTTTTATGTGGTAATCTATCAGAAGCTTTTCTAAAGACTGTAGAAATTATGTCTGTACCTTCCACTGTGATCAATAATTTTTAATTCTTTTTAAGAAGGGCTGAGGGCATTCTTAGGCATGATCTTCCCTTTGTGAGGCCATGCTAGCAATTCCTTTTGCAGTTATACCAACTGTTCCCTTATTCTCTTCTGGAATAATAGTGTTTCAAGGATATTACAGAGATGTGAAGTCAATCTCAGTGGTTAGTAGTTTCCTAGATGGATTTAATCTTAACAGTGTTGTAATATCACTGCTCTCTTTTTCAGTCCATCTCCTATTTCCAAACAGATTTTTAATATATTTGCTAATGATTCACCTATCACTTCTGACATAACCCTCTGAGTTAATTCTGTCTATCCCTGGTGTTATGTCAACCTTCACATTTTCTAATTTCTTAATGACAATTCCAGTGTGATACTGGCTGTCATGCCCCATATGCTTTATGAAAATTGATTTAGGAATATTAATATACATTACTCAAAGATGCTTTATGCAAAACATCTCATGTAACCTATCATTCATGAGCATGTGAGCTGCTGAATGTGTATATCCTATTTTTGCATGTGAAGTTCGAAATATGAAGTGTGAATCTGTTTTAATTTTAAATTTGGTTATATGGGCTATTACTGACGCTTTAGGAACTTAATGGCGTTATGATCAAGTCAATGACCTGTGAATAGGTTTGTTTTGGCTGTTGGAACTCCTTTTGGATCGGGTGCTTTTCCACTTAAGGTGACCACAAAGAATTCCCACCTTGGGCAAAATGTATTCAAAAGAGGGAAAGCCAACAATAGGGGAAGTCGTGAGACCCCGCACTAGCCTCCTAAGGTGCCTGCTGGAAACATCTAAGACTGAAAAGCAGGAAGGATTGGACCCAAACCAGGAGTCTGCCTAGCTTGTGAAAAAGATAACTAAAACAAATCTAAGGGTAATAATTTGCATGCATCAAGTTTCATAGTGTATTAGAATTACCTGGCATGTTTTGTTGTTTTGAATGACTTTGATCTGACTGTTTTTCACTTGAAGTCATCTAAATGCTCCTATTTTACTTCATAAAAAGCATTTTCATTTATTATCAGGCCAATTATAAATAATTTGTACATTAGGGTTGGGGGAGCCACTGTGTATATCTCTCATGCATATCTTCATTAGTACAGAGGATGAATTTATAAGCTTACTCTGTTTAAAACTTTTATCCAAAGTAAAATGGATTTATTTGGGGTTTTGGTTCCTTTCTAAGGTTGGCTTCTTGGGTGCTGTCAACAGCCTTAGACCTGAGCCATACCAGAGCTGATCTGGTTCAGCTTCTGTGATGCTTTGCTGACGGGTGGGTAATCCCCGCTCTGTGCCTTGGATGGGAGACACCAGAGCTTCTGGTCCAGCAGGATTGCAGGGAGGTGTGGGAGGGGAGCCCAAGAAGGCAGGATGGTGGGGATCAGTAACTTGATCAGCACACTGGGTGACAACCCTAGGGGAACTTCAGTGATTGAACCTGTCATGCTAGCTTTCTTCAAGATTTATTCTTCCTCCTCCAGAAAATTTATGCCTGATTGTGTCATCTATCCCCATCCTGGCTTATTATGGACAAGACAATTCATGGTGTAGGCATGTCTCTTCCTTGTAAGTAAACTGTCATAGCCATTTTTAAGTTCCTTATGCAATTGGGAAGGGAATAATCCTTTCTTACATTATCCTAACTTTTTGTAATCTTTTCCTTTTGCTTTCCTTATCATTATGTTACATTCTCATAACTTCATGCCGTAATCTTTTCAGTTTTCCTCCATACCTGATGTTTTTATATCTTAAATATGCCTTTTTTTGCTATTTTATAAATTATTCTCATTACTGGATGGGACATATAATATTTGGGCCTACAATAACTGATTTTCATCAATTCATTTTCTTTCTCTTTCCTTTTTCGTCCAGTGCTTCTTCCCATTCAGCTTCATCCAGGATTTCCTGAGATTCCTTTTGCTGAGATTGAGTTTTTATATTTGCATTTTGGTTTTATTGTAATCTTAATTTGAACCCTTTCTAGACTACGATTATTACTGCTTTTAGATGCTTCCTAGCTGTGGGATTCCAATTATGTTCTCATTTACTAAATCATGGGTTACAGAGGGATTCCTATGGTCACACTGAGGAATAAGGGGCGCAACCTAGTTGTTGGAACAGGACTCTGGCCTGCTGGTTAGAGCGGAGTTCTAGCATAGAACTGGAGACCTGGTCAGCAGACCAGCCAAGTGCTAGAACCAAAACAGAAAGATAGAACCAGAATCATGGTCAGGAAGCTAGGCAGTGTTCAGGACCAGAAGTTAGGAATCAGGAGTGCAGAGACAGGCAAGCCTAGGTGTGCAGAGAATTTGGCAAAAGTGTTGGACAGTAAGCAGGAGCATGGTGCAGCTGCAGGTGTAGAATGCAATGAGCAACCACAGTACTGCTTGGTGACAAGTATCAGAGGGTATCAGAGAGGTAGCCCTGTTAGTCTGTAGCTTCGAGAACAGCAAGACTTCTTGTTGTTCTCACAGTACTGCTGTCATTTTGGAGCTTAAAAGGTGATCTCTTGGTTCTTTTGACCAATCAATGAGCACAGTTACTTAAATATGGGTTTATTTAACCAAGTTCATTGAGTTGCTAGGCAGCCAAGCTACAAGCTACCTGAGTTCTGGATACCTATTCTGATTCTTTTATACAGAGTTTGACAAGATCTATATTCTAACTTGATACCTTTTTTGATGAGATTTCAGATTTGATAGATGAAGGTAACCAAGTTGATGCAATATACTTAGGCTTTTGTAATGCTTGGTACCATTTAGCATTTTAAGTAAGGAAGTAGAACCATAAAAATCAACATAGCATATTGTAAGAGTTGGCTAAATGTGGAAGTCTTAAAATGTATTTATAAATGGGGAATCATGGTTGTAATTCGTATTGTTGTTTCACAGTCAGCACATTGTCACTCATCTGACCAACCCTCCTCCTTCATCCAGGCTTTGGACTGGCGTAAAACCCCCAGAAGCAGAAGGGATATCTGTGTATGGGATAAGAATTAACAACTCGAGGTTTGTGGATGACATAGTTATCACTAAGGAAGATGAGGAGAAGGTAGCAAAAATGGTGAAGGTCCTAAACGAGGAAGGGAAGCTGTATTGACTGATTATGAACATCAATAAAACAAAAACAATGGTATTTAGAGACAAGGAAATAGGAAGGAAGATCAGTATAGATGGTATTGAACTAGAGAACATAGAGAAGTTCACGTATCTAGGGAGCAACATAATGTATGATCAAGACTGTAAGAAGGAAATAGCAAATAGAATAGCAAAAGCAAGAGCAAGTTTGAAAGGGATGGATAAGATTTGGAAAAAGAAAACGATTAGTTTTGGAATGAAAGTGAGCATCTTGAAAATGTGTGTATTCAGCAGCATGTTGTACAGATGTGAGGCATAGGTGATACCGAAAGATTCGAAGAGAAGGATATTGGCATTCGAGAGGAGTTTGTTACAGGAAGATCCTGAGAATAGATGAATGCAGGAGGTCACCAATGAGAAATTATCTAAGAAGATCCAGCTGAAAGAGAACCTACTATAGCAATGCAAGTTACAGCTCTTCGGGCATATTTGCAGAATGAATGACGAATGAAAATTTAAGACCCTGGTATTCAGCATAATGGACAGTTTGAATAGGAGAGGCAGACCCCACAGAGAATGGGTAGATGATATAGTAGATTGGTACGGAGCTACTCTACAGAAACTAAGCCACTCCACATTGGATGGGGAAAGTTGGAAGGAAATTGTGAGAGAGGCACAGACACCAGCAGGCGTTGAGCCCATCATTGTTGAAAACGAAGATGGTTGTAACTGGGGGTCCAACATGGTTTGGTTCTTGATCTGCAGCTGTATAACATTTTTATCAATGACCGGAAAGAAAATATAAAGTCATTACTGAAAGAGTTTGTAGAGGACCCAAAGTTTAGTTTTTTGTTTTTCTTCTGGGGGTGGGGGGTAAATAAAGAGGAGGGCAGATCATTGAGAGAGACTGATCCGGATCATTTGGTAAACTGAGTGGAAACAAAAATATACCTTTTAATATGAAAGAAGGTAGAGTGATACATCTAGTAGCAAAGAAAGTGGAGCATACTTTCAAGATGGGATATCCTGAGAATCAGTTGACTCTATGACATTGGGTCATGGTAGATATTCATGAACCTTCAGTGTGAGGCTGTGGCCAGACTAGCTAATACAAACCTTGGGTGACTGAACAGGAGATTAACAAGGAGAAGTATATTACTTTATTTGGCACTGTTCTGACCGCTACTGGAATATTATGTCCAGGTAAGCTGTCTTCAATTCAAGAAACATTGATAGTAGGAGAGGGTTCATAAAAGAGCTATGAGAATAATTAAGGTGCTGGGAAAGGTATATTATAATGACAGATGCAGGTGCTTAATCTGTTAAACTAACAAAGTGAAGACCAGAGGGGGCCTTCAGCACAGACTGTAAGATGTACATGGGCATGACATTCAAGGGTGCAGTCCAGAGCAATGAGGGGCTGTCACCACTGACCTGCAATCTGGGGTACTTCAAAATGCTTTGCAGCTGTAGCTTCACCTGGGCAGTTAACAAACAGCCTTTCAGCCTATAGGCAGGTAATATTTTGAAAGTCTGTGTATAGCTACAGATTTCCAACCACACATCACTTCCATGATGGGTTTCCGTAGTCTTGGTTACCACTTGCTGAATTTCCCCACCCCCCAAATATATATAATATTCTGCACTGCCCAGTTCTCTGCTGGACAGTCTAGATATATTAGGTCCATTAAGCCTTTAAGGGCATTAATATACAATGGTCCCCTACCTTAAATGAGTTACCCAAACAATTTTCAATACTGGATTAGTTTTAATTGTAGATAAATTAATTTGTTTTATTCTTTAAAGAGAGATTTTAAGTGGGTACAAATATAAGGCATTAAACTTGGAAATGTCTAAAGAGAAAAAGATAAAACATATTCTAGTGGTAAAGCTTAATGAACTATACTTGTTTCAAGATAAGAGTCTTACCACACACTCCCAGCAATGGGCCAAATTTCATATCAGGATATCGGAAAAGTCCAGTGACTGTTTCTTGTGAAAGAGAGAAACAGGTGAAAGAAAGAAAGAAAGATGGTTAGGGCATGACAACATGGAATGTTCTTGCCACTCACTTTTCTGGCTCAGCCACCCTTCAAAATACTTTTTGCTGAGGTTTACTTCTAGATAAAGTTCATTTTCATTGTGAGGAGGGAGACAAGGAGTTTGTTTGTGAAAGAGGTTTCATACTGTTTTGCTTAGGGGCTAATCTATTTTGTTCCTGCCCCACTTCTTTGTCAAAGTAATGTCCACTTGATTGGTAGCTGCCCATCAACTTTGATAGCTGGCTAGAGGCATTAGCTTATGCTTTGTCTTTGAAAAAACAGGTTTACCCTCTCTCCAAACTTGTGTGGTGAGCACATTTTAGTCATGGTTTCAGCTTATGTTCATAACTTTACATTTAATGTTGCTACGTACATTTCATCACAGTATTACTGATCAGTGAGTTGTGAGGTATCATTAGAAAATAAGTAAGGCATATTTGGTACACAGATTATTATAATAGAGCATAATGGGGTGTGCATATGGTGGTGCAAATTCATGATGGGGAACAGCAGTGTGATGGTAAAGGGCTTTTTCAGCTTAGGAGACAAAGGTATAGCAAGATCCAGTGTCTGGAAGTTGAATCTAGCTTCATTCAGATGAGAAATAATTTGGCATTTTTAATTGTAAGGGTGTGTAATCACTGGAACAAATAATCCAGGATGGCTTTTCCCTCCAACTAGAAATTTTAAAGTGAAGATTAGATGTTTTTCTCAGGAACTTCTCCAGTTCATACAGGATTGTTATGGCCTGTGTTACACAGGAGGTCAGACTAGATGACCGCAGTGGTCCGCTTCCAGCATTATAATCCATGACTACATTGTTTAAGGAAAGTCATGTACCTAATCTGCCAACATTACTGACTGATTCCTTCCTATTGAAGCAAACTTAATATTTGTGAAAGGTGGAGGACTGCAAGGACTGGAAATCTGTTAAACCACAGAATCAGGAGAAAACAATAACAGCAGCAGGATCCATTGGGAAGATGAAGATGAAGGGGAAAAGAGTTCAGGAGAACTGGCAAAATTTTAAAGAAGTCTTACTGAAGGCCCAAGAACAAACCATCCCACTGCACCATAAGAAACCCAGTTATTGTAGGGAATCAGCTTGGTTTAACAGGGAAATCCTTGGTCAGCTTAAACTCAAAAAGGATGCATATAAGAAGTGGAAATATGGACAGTTGACTAAGGAGGAGTATAAATATGTGGCTGGAAAGCAAAAACACAACTGGAACTGCAGCTGGCAAGGGATGTGAAGGGTAACAAGAAGCGTTTCTACAGGCATGTTAATGGTCAGAGGATTATCAGAGAAGGTGTGGGCCATTACTGGATGAGAGAGGTAACCTAATAACAGATGATGTAAGAAAAGCTGAATACTCTGTGCTTTTTTTGTCTCAGTCTTTGTGGACAAGGACAGCTCCTACACTTCAGTGCTAGACAATGAAGTATGGGAAGGTGCAGGGCAGCCCTCGTTAGGGAAGGAATGAGTTAAGAGCTACTTAGAAAAACTAGATGTGCATAAATCCATGGGTCTGGATTTAATGCACCCAAGGGTACTGAGGGAATTGTCAGAGGTCATTGCCGAGCCCTTGGCCATTATCTTTAAAGACTCTTGGAGATCAGGAGAGATCCTGGATGATTGGAAAAAGGCAAATGTGGTGCCCATCTTTAAAAATAAAAGAAGGACAATCCAGGGAACTACAGACCGGTCAGCCTTACCTCAGTCCCTGGGAAAATAATGGAGGGGATCCTCAAATAATCCATTTTGGAGCACTTGGAACAGGGGAAATTGATCAAAAGTAGTCCACATGGATTCACCAAGGGCAAGTCATGCCTGACCAATCTGATTAGCTTCTATGATGAGGTAATGGGTTCTGTGGCTGTGATATATCTTGACTTCAGCAAAGCTTTTCGTGTAGTTTCCCACAATGTTCTTGTCCATAAGTTAAGGAAGTAGGGATTGGATACATGTACTATGAGATGGATAGAAAGCTGGCTTGATGGTTGGGCCCAGTGGGTAGTGGTCAATGTCTCAATATGTAGATGGAGGTTGGTTTCAAGTGGAGTGCCCCAAGGCTTGGTTCTGGGGCCAGTCTTGTTCAACATCTTTATTATGGACCTGGATGAGGGACTGGATTGCACCCCTCAGCAAGTTTATGGATGACACCAAGTTTCGGGGAGTGGTAGATATGTTGGAGGGTAGAGATAGGAGCCAGAGTGAACCTGGATAAATTGGAGAATTGGGACAAAAGAAATTTGAGGCAGTTCAGCAAGGAGAAGTGTGGAGTCCTGCACTTGGCACAGAAGAATCCTAAGCATTGTTATAGGCTGGGGACTGACTGGCTAAGTAGCAGTACACCAGAAAAGGACCTACGGTTTATGGTGGATGAAAGACTGAATATGAGTAAACAGTGTGCCCATGTAGCCGAGAAGGCTAATGGCATATTGGGGTGCATTATGAGGAGCATTTCGAACAAATCTAGAGAAGTTATTGTTCCCCTCTATTTGGCACTGGTGAGACCACATCTGGAATATTGTATCCAGTTTTGGGCCCCCCAGTATAGGAAGGATATGGATGTGAGGGAGCAGGTTCAGTGGAGGACAACAAAAATGATTAAGGGCTGGAGCACCTGACCTATAAGGAGAGTCTGAGGGATTTGGGCTTACTTAGTTTGCAGAAGAGAAGACTGAGGAGTGATTTAATAGCAGCCTTCAGCTTCCTAAAAGGGAGCTCTAAAGAGGATGGAGAGAAACTGTTCTCCATGGTGACAGACAGCAGAACAAGGAGCTAGGGTCTGAAGTCACAGAAGGAGAGGAGTAGGTTGGATGTGAGAAAAAACTACTTCACCAGGAAGGTGGTGAAGCATTGGAATGAATTGCCTAGAGAGGTGGTGGAATCTCCATCCCTAGAGGCTTGTTCACACTACCACCCTCCTTCAAAGGAAGGACAGTAATTAGGGTGTTGGGAGCTTACTAATGAAGTGCTGCGCTGCATACGCAGCACTTCATTAAGCAAATTCCCCCCTGCGGCAACTTTGAAGTTTTAAACTTCAAAGTACCGGCTCGCGTCTAGCTGCGGCTCACCTGCTGGTATTTTGAAGTGCTGGGGCAACTTTGAAGTATCTTTACTCCTCATTAGGAAACTCCCAACACCCTAATTACCATCCTTCCTTCGAAGGAGGGCAGTAGTGTAGACACAGCCTAAAGGTTTTTAAGTCCTGGTTTGGCAAAGTGCTGGCTGGGATGACTTAGTTGGGGTTGATCCTGCCTGAAGCAGGGAGCTGGACTCAATGACCTCCTGAGGTCCCTTCCAACCCTATGATTCTATGATATTTAGCTGCCACCACCACACTCACGTTCACCAACTGTCATGCCCTGTGTTCCCTCTATTTTTTCCATCCATGGACAGAATAAATTTTGTTATGTGCACCAAGGCACGTGTGGATTTGCACCACCAGTAGAAGCAAATGCTGCTGGCTCTGGGAGGTTGTGGGCATTCTGCTAATTACCTGGTCAGTCCCTGAATCTCTTTTTGGTAGCCACACAAGTGTTCAGCTTGCTGGGAACACTGGTCCTGGTCTTGCGGGTAAGAGAGTAGTTCAACTTTCATACTCATGAACTCCTAGATCACCCTCCTGAAACCAACAGTAATACATATCACTGTTATGATGTTGGTTTTCTGGTGATGTAGTCATCTACTGACCTCGAACAAGACATTTTTATGCCCAGAAGCAGTAACAGAAGCAATTCAATGCTGAATAATGATATTTTACACAATCAAATGGATGTAAAGTACCAGGACTTGTTTTTAGTTGTGATAGATATGTTGAAACTCTTTCTGGAGAAGTGCCTAGAAATATTAAAGTGCAATAGATTTTTTGTAAACAACAGATCTTGAAACTTGCTGAAAGGAAAAAAACAATTTTAGTATATTCACATATAATAACAGAAACTTATACAGTAGAATCTGTCTTTCTGCACTTTGCTACACAGTGTTAATGACTGGCACTTAAATACTTTACAAATTGAATTGCACTTTTGTGAAAAACTGGATTGGTAAAATAAATGACTATAACTTGTAGATTAAAGTTTTGGTTCTGCAATTGTAGCTGTTACAAATTACCTACAACCCTTTTTATATTGCATTTCACATGGCTATATTTTACAACTACTCTAATAAAAAATTCTATACAAAAGTTGTTTGATATTAATAGCAATCATTAACAACTAGATAGATTCTTGTTAAGTATATTTGCAATACATTTAATCTCATTAAACTCAGCTCTGAGTTGTTTCTTCCAGACATTATAGGTCTTTATGAAGCTAGCAATATAAAGAAGAGATTTCAACCATTTTTGGCCAAGAATTAGGTTTAGCTTAATGGATCAATTCTTTTCTTATTAAACTGAGTCTGACCAGTGCCAAGTAATACATTCAGCATTGATCTTTGTCTTACCCTGCTGTAGCTTGCGTTCTCTTTATGTACATGAAAAATAAGGTGCCAAGAATGAAAACAATGCCTATATAATACAAATATAGAATTGTCCACAGACTTACATCCTGCTTATCATTTCCCTTTGTTATTAATGTCTTGTTCAATGCTTTTCAGAAACTTATTGTTAAGAACCACTTTTATTTCCACATAGGCTCTTTTCCCTCTCATTAAAAAACAAAAACAAGGAAAACTCCTACAAAAGTCCATCTTGAAGTCCATCTTTTTTCTGATTTTTGGCCTAAATACATCAGGCCCCTTTCTACAAGCACACCAGTTTCTCAATCCCTAAAGGAAAGGAACAGCTAGTACAATCTGAAGTGATTGTCTATGGGGCTTTCTTTAGAAAAAATGTTGATGTGAAAATTGGAAGCAAAATTAAACTGGCAGTATGTTATAAAATAGTGCCTGGTAATATTTGTACATGGATGCTACCAGGGTGTCAATTTCCCATTTAAAATAATTTTGATCAGTTTTTAAATCAGAAATACATATTATTTGTAGGCTTCAGTTTGAGGTGAAATGATGGTCCCTTAGAACCAATGGGTCTATTGCTATTGACTCTTATAGGGGCAGAATTTCACCCTGTATATACAAAGGATCTCAATCTTTTGAGTAACTTGAAGAAGACCAAATCACACATACATATCTTAATTCTCATTTTCTCCGCTCTGGTAATATAAAATGGCCTTAAAGCAGATAGAGGAGCCATTGACGCATAAAGCACCCTTAGTTTAATAAACACATTTTATGCCCTGTTTTTAAAGAGTCTGTCATTTTGCACTCATGCTTGCAGTTGCACTTTTATGATTTCAAACAACTATGGCTGCACATGATAGGATTGATGTGTCTAAGTTTCTAATGTTCCAGATTGAAGAATGGAGTGTAGATGTAGCAGTTGGAGTTACTCACCAGTTGCTTATCCATTCACTTTGCACTGCTACTCCAGACCATTTTGTATAATTTCGGTGTTTCACAGTGTGGACACTTTTAAATAGGAGGACTACAGACTTGAATGTATTAACCTGAGTTCTCTGAGAGTGCTGGGGGGGAGGGGAGTAGGAAGTGTGGGGCCCCAGTGCGTGGGGGCAGGTATGGGTTAGGGGGCCGATGGGGTATACAAGCTGCAGGTGGAAGTCCAGCGGGCCTCATGCAGCCCACTCACTAATCTTGGTTGCCCATTGTTGATCTAGTATGTTACGTCAATCTAGACTTCTCACTGAAGTCTGCAATGCGATTTAAAGACAAGTTCATGGTATGACCCAAAAGCTTTCTTAGATGTTCACTCTCATATCCTCAGGTTTCTTTGAAAATCCCAGGATAAATCAATGGTGCAACTCCTGACGAGATCAATGGGACTATGGATCTAAACCAAGGGCATGTCACAGGACACAAAACTGCCACACAACCTTTGCAATAATTTACCTATATAAATCTAATGTAAACCAGGACTAGACTGAAATTTAAAGATGAGGATGATGCTTTATCCTTATTATTTCCCATTGTGTCCAAGTTTAACAACACTTGTATGTCACCTTTGCTTTTTTGACTCTGAGGCCTGCTGACCTCAACTAGTTTGTTTTTGGGCATGGAGTTAGCATAGAGACAGTGTTTTCATCTATGGAGCTGGCTGATCTCTGTATGGAGGCTGGTCACATGTCCATACTGGCTCTGTTGATTCACGTGAGAATTCTTGCAGGAAAGGATCAGAAAGCCTTTGGGTGGGTTAAATTCCCTATGAGATACTGCAAAGTAGAGTAATGTTGTATTTGTCATCCATCGTGGCAGAAGAGACAGTTGTGACATTTTGACCAGCAGTATGATCAAGGTGACGCTCACATACCTATTTCTTTGCTGACCCAAGGGTGTGCAGCATTTGTCTTCTCCCAGTGTCTGGTCAAAGTGAATGGGAGCGAACTGGCTTACATTCAGCTCAGATAGGAAAGAAGTTAGTTTCTAGATCAGGCTTATTATCTAAAGCAGTGGGTGGAAGACTGAAAACTCAGTTCAAGTCTGAGTTTTGCCAGTGCAGTGTGCTCTTTGTTTTGGATCCAGTGTCACTGCTGGACGCTCCAACGAGAGCAGTTGCCAATAGTGGCCACAATTATTTTTTAAAAATGGGTGACTGAAGTTAGGCTCCTAATTAGTTATTTAGGTATGTATATGAAATTCCTGATTTTTACAAGTGCTGAGTTCCTGTTTACTTCATTACTTAAACATCTAACTCTGTCCATCCATTAAAAAAATCTTTGCCAAAGTTTTTTTTCCCCCATTTCTGTTCAGCCCAAGAGTCTGGACCTCCTATTTTCCTCTGTGGACCTTTTCATAAATATCCATGTCTTTTTGTAATTTCAAAGAAAGAAGATTGAAGTGCCTCTAATAACATTCGGGCACCCTTTATTTAGATCAAAATAAAATGGGTGATTTCATAAGCATATACTGTTTGTTTTCTCCTGTCTAATTGTTTGTTGCCTGTAATGCTACCACCCAACTCTAACTTAGACTGCTCAAACTGTGGGAAATGTCCAGTCCATACTGTGAACATCCTGAGACTTATCAAAATGTTAACACTCTGTCTTCAATGATCCCTTTCAATATGTGCTTACTTTTTGTATTTTGCTGTGATGCTGGAAGTATCTTTACCAGACCTGAAGAAGGACTCTGGGGTGGCTCAAAAGCTTGTCTCGGCAACAGATGTTTGTCCTTACAAGACATTACCTTACGCTCATTGTCTCTGTAATATCTTGAGACTGGAATGGTTGAAGCTATACTATGCATAATAATGTCAGTAACATACTCTTTACTATAACTGCAACTTGAGACCTGTCTTTAGCATTTGTGTTACAGTCCTAGCTGTTGGCTCTTCTGTATAAAACACAAATTGGGCTATCATTTCATTATCCGTGAGACCAGCTCTTTCCCTCTGACTCTTGGCTGGAGTGTCAATCTGTTGTTACTGTTGTTTCCTGAAGCATTCTTCATACTGGTGGGCCCATGACTCAGGATCCTGCTCCCAGATCTTTGTGGAGGATATCTTCATCTGTGCAATGTCCCATTGACTTCAGTGAGGCACCATGTAAGCTCAGAGCTTCTCATGCAGACCTAGGAACCTGAGTAGTTTAATTGCACAATGCAGCTTTACCAGTTTTTGTTTAATTGGAAGTTTTCTGATGATACCAATAGGGACTTAGGATTTTAACTAAGGAAGAGAGGGGTGGGTGTGCTATGTTTTATTTGTCATTAACTCTTTTATTAGTGTAAAGCATCTAACAGTGTGAGAAGTACAGGTAGATATTTCTATAATTTTTAAAAGTCAAATATCTAGCAACACTTGTAATACAACAAAGGAACTAATTAATGATGGAATTTCAGCCTGAAACCTGCTACATAGTTTAAGGGGAAAAAGGTGCAGCAGTATTCTTTTTGCAATCATAGATGCCCATAAAACCCCATTCAGCTATTGTCCACGTAGGTCACAATGTATCAAAATGTACATCTGAGTCTATATTAATGGTATGCTTCCTGCTTGTGGAAGATAGACTTCCTGCTTGTGGAAGATATTGTTGCTGAATCTAAGTCATAGACATGACATAAGGCCTCAAACCAATTCAGTGAATTTAAACCAGGTGGAAGTATACTGCCAATTCACTGATCAACGAGTTTAAATTAATTTAAACACAGAAGGTTGTAACACACACAGGACTCCAGGTTTTGATATATTTACCTCAAAGTAAGTGAATATTCTATCTCCAGATGAAAAAATGTGGTAAGCTAAAATCTACAGAGTTGCTGAAACATGACGCATTCCATAGGAGTCCTGCTTTGAAAACTGGTAATTTAAGAGACATACAGATTCTTATGTTCAATTCACAGTGTTAAATATCTCCTCAGTTTTCTGCATTGCGGAACTTTACATGTTTTCCTCTTTTCCTTTGTGTAAGGCCCACCCTTTCAAGTACATTCCAGTCTGTTGAGTTCACAGTATGCATGGCTTAAAACTGAGGATCAATTTTAGATCCAGACTTTTTCAAGCAAATGAACGAGCTACTATAAATCAATAATGCATTTGTATGTAAACAAAGGACATGCACAGCCTGGATTTTTAACCCAATAAATAGCAGGCCAAAACTATGCATCTTTGGACAAAATATTTAATTCATTAACATGTATTTGTACTGGTTTTTGATGATGGCCTATTTTTAGAGTCTTTCCAGTTTTATATAACAACAAAGCTAGAAGGACAGCACTGAAGATTATATCGACAAAGATCTAATTCATGATTCTGTATCTAGGAGCTGTTTGCTCTAGAGGGGTTTATAGTGATACAATTAAAGAAATGCTTCTACTTTCTTCTGACTTGATAATTCTGCCACAGATATCCATCCTTCTCAATCATTTCTTATGCATTTCTCCTTTGACAGTGAATATATTATCAGCATCCTCCTGCATAATGGTAATGCCCAAGGCCTAAAGAGGAAAACAAGTCTCTTAAGTTCACTGTAGTCTTTAGATCTACTGCATACTAGTCCATTTATCTGTGTTCTTAAAGTAGAATAGAAACTCCCTGAGACATGATTGGGAAGATTCTGTTAACTCCTGTCATTTTCTGGGTTAAAAACCCTTGTTTCTCAGCTGTCACCCAAATCAATGCTTACTAATGTCTTTACATGCATTTTGGAATAATTGTAAATTTTCCATGAAGTTTTAATATTAAAAATTTCCAACTAATTTTCCTTTTAATTTCCTCTTGTTTTTGAACAGCACCTTGTACTATGGGATCCCTATCTCAATTCAGGCCTCTAGGCATTAATGAAATGTGTAATATTAATATTATATGATGATAGCAGTAGTAGTAATAAGTGTTCAAGAGGTGAATGTAAGAAATTTGGAGATATTTAAAGATACTCCCACAAGGGGTCACATGCTCTCTTGCACTAATCTTGAATTAAGTCAACACCTGTTCAAATAATCAGAGAATTTCATACACTGCACGGACACGTATTGTATCACCTGTGCAACAAACTCTGAACCCCTCTGGGAGAAAATTACCCAGTGAGAAGCAATACCTAAAGATGTTGCACAACAATATGCAAGAGTCTAGACTGTCTGATATTGTGCTGTCTGAGAAGCAGCACAGTGGTCATTGTGATTAAAAGCTACACAAAGATCACTCAAGTAATTGTAACTTCCCCATTTCTCTGACCTTTTGAGTGTTTTAAGTATTCATCCTTAAACTCTTGTAACATCTATTTTATATTTGAGGAGTCTGTAGGGTTGGCTGTTCAAGAACTCCTCCTAAACAGCAAGGGGTACGACCACCAAATTTGGTATAAAGCTTCATCTTCTAATATAAAACAAGGTACATTTTGGTTTTGCCAGGGCAATGAGATGTACATGGAATGCAATTGTTTCTGTAACATAGAAAGAGAGTGCTCTGCTAGTACAGTTATACTGTGTAATGTCCACAGAGGGCAGATGAACCTGGACCTGCTCCAGCCGGGGTACATGGACACATCCCCCGCAGGGACCTGAGCCGAGTGCGTCTAATGCTAAATAAACGTGTTTGGGATAGTTGTATAATTCTGAGTTGACTATTGTTTTGGTTCTCATTGTGAAGGAACTGTAATAGTGTCCTGTTGCTGAAATAATTTCTAGACTATAGGTTAATATAGTTTAAATCCTATAGTGAAAACTATTTGTTTTAAAGCCGAGCAAAACATCTGATATCCTAAAACTTTAGTTCAACTGATATTCTGAACACAAGTAATGATTGCTGCTTATTGAGCCATCTGTACTATTTGTGCCAAATACTTCACCACCGCTATACTTGGAAAAAAAAATACTTCTGGAAATTCTGTTTTGAAGCATTTAATCTAGGTCCCAACCCAGACTCCTCTGAATTAAATGACAGTTTTGTGTTTAACTTAAGTAGAAACAGGATTAGTTCTCTCAACTTTTATGCATTTTCATACACAGAGGGTTTAAATTTAACTTGCTTCTTCTAAGTTGCTCCTAAACAATCCATCTCTAGTAAGTGCATATTATAATCTTTTCACTTTTTTCTTTTCACCTTTTGGAAAAATCAAGAGATGAATGAATAATTTGTGTCAAAAATTTAAATAACTATGTAGCTGCAAGTATAGTATTAAAATATGTTCAACAATTTTAAAGTCATCACATATCACTTACAACAGTCATCTAACATAGTCTTAAAGGCAGATAGGGCTGGTATGTTTTTCACATAGATGGAAAGACTGTTCTAACCAGTTGGTGTCTGACAAGCAAATAAGTGATTGCTGTTATGGTATTAAACTATAGGACTGCAAACAGTAAAAAAATTACTAGTCCTTGAATTATATCAAAATATAATTGGAATAAAATAATTCAGAAGATAATTGTCTTGCTACTAATGTCCTTTACACAGATAGCAATGCTAATATTTTTTCCCTTAGTTGTAGAATTAGCTTGTTTAACCCTGTAAGTGCCAATCAGATCCCAGCACCGAGGATGGTTTCTCTTTCTAAGAGGTCAGTGTGTGTGTGTGTGTTATTCCTTCTAAAATATGGTTCATGACAGCTTATCTCCATTATCACATACACTACTATAGAAGTGATTGCGCAACATTTAGGGTTAGGTGCTTTTGAAAATTTCATTTGGTACCTCTGCAGTTTTCGATTACTAAATGCCTTTGAAAATCTGTCCCTTACTTGAATCATCCTCGAGTAGTTCCACTGGAATCACAAAAGTAGTACAGTTTGCAATGTGTGGCTCACAGCTTGTGTTTTCTGTTGCATATTCAATGTTCCCAAGAAAAATATTCAGTATTTTAAACTTGAAAATATTTCTGTATCCTGCATTTTAGATCTAAAAAAGTCTGACCTTGTGCTGTCCAAATTCTAGGTTGTTTACATATGAACTGGTGACTGAGGACACGAAGTTAAGTGTTGTCAGCAAAACATAATGCCCAGTATTTTCAAATGACTCATGATTCTCAGATCACAACCTCAGTCCCATTAAAGAGGTCTGATTTTCGTGGAGTGCTGAGCAGCTGCTCTCTGAAAATCAGGACCCTCCCAAATAATCAGTGTCCAGATATGGTGGATACTTGCGGAATTCTTGAGCCTCACAACTTCCATGACAATTTCTGAAGTTCATTGAATCTCATGATATTTGGTATTTTTTCTTAAAACTGAAACTTTTAAAACAGAATATCAGCTTTCAGTTACAATCAAAAGTAAATTTCTTGCCCTCATTACTGTGAAGGAAATCTAGAAAATACAAACCCTAAGACTCACTGATCTGAAGGCAGAGAGACTTGGAGTTTATTGTTTTTAAAAATCTCATGATTTGGGGACCAATTTTATGATTGTCTTGGGAGGTCTGACACAATATTTAAATGCTTAGGGTTGGCACTTTATGGAGATGATGCAGAAGACTAATGGAAAAAAAACCACCTTCATTTTTCTCTGGCATTGCAAGTTGGATGATTAATAAGCTCACACTAACTCTGCTATCAGAACAGGGTAGCACAGAGTAGAGACAGAAAGGGAATGAGAAGAGTGATAAGCCCCAGAATTAAGGCCTGCATATCCTCATGCCATTTCTCTAAGAACTGTCACTGGAAGTTTTATCAAAACAAAAAGCAGTCAAGTAGCACTTTAAATACTAGCAAAATAATTTATTAGGTGAGCTTTCTATTCAACATGGAAGTTTTATAAACTAGTGTCTTAAAAATCAATTTCAAAACATTGCAGCCAAGTTGACATTTTGAAGTCATTCTTGTTGACCTGTTTAGACAATGTGCCTTATCCTCAAGAGATTAACTTTTGTAGATCATGCTTAATTTAGCTAATTAATATCAAAAGCTGTGTGGAATTGACTAACAGGTAATTTAATCAAAAGATAATTAAAACGATCAAAATTAATAAATTATTATTTAATTATTATTTAATATTGTAATTTTCAGACTCTAAATTATTCTGATTAAAGGTTTCTCTCATAAGTACTACTGAAAATTAATTACAAATTAATTTAATTTACTGAAAAATTTCCATAATGGACTTACAGCTATTCTTGAGTTTTGCAATAAATAAACATAAGACATAAGACATAATTGTATCTTTCTGCAGGAGATATTGAAACCTAATATGCGTATATTGCAAATGGAGGGAATTTCTATGAAAATGTGTATGTTTAATATTAGGGGAGTCATCTAGTAAAAGGAAAAGAAAGAGCTCAACTTCAGCTTTTTTATCTGGCTTCATGGTTTGATTAAGCGAAATCCACTCCTAATCTTTATAAATTGAATTTCCAGAAAACATTGAAGGTTTACCAATCTCGAATGTTGCCCTAGACTTTCTGCCTTTCTCTGCTCCCATCTCTCTGTAACACCTGGCATTATATGGTGAGGAGGACACTGCAGGTTATGTTTTGGGAGTGTTCTAAGTCAGTTACATTTGGTTTACTAATGGGTATGCAGATCTGGCAGCCTCTTATAAAGCCACCATGTCTTTTCAAAGAGTGCAAAAGGAGTAAAAAGAAGAGGTTAGTTTGTCTTTGACTAAAGAAAGATGAGCCAGGAAGCCCATTATGGTTTTTGAGTTGAACTAAATGTGCCATTTTGTTATTAAACAGTGCACTGCCACGGTGAGATTCCCCACTAACGTGCATTTTGTGTAGCTTTGTATACTTGGGCAAAGCAACTATAACATTCTATCTGATAAAATCACTAGCATTTTACACCCACTTGGTAGAAACAACTGCACTGAGTTCAGGGCACTGGAAAATCAGACCTTGGCTGTGTTGATCCTGATAACGGTGATTATGACCAAGGGTCAGAGCAGGGTCAAACCGCAGACCTGAAGTAATGCAGTCAAGTTCCAGGCTGGGGTCAATACCAAGGGTCAGCATCCAATTCAAGTTTTAAGGTCTGGGTCAGAAGGCGAGGTCCAAATAGAGACAAGATCAAAGGTGGGAAATCAAGTACAGGGAACAAGAATGGTCATGACAGCTACAGGAAATCAACATTTGCCTTGTCACTTCCTGGAATGCCCCTTTTGGCATTTATAAGGTGGGAAGCCCATCTAGAGTTTTCAGACTGCTGCCTGTCTGATCCTTTGAGGTGGTACTTCCTGTGGTCTGTAGCCACAGCAAGCCATGGATGTGACAGTTTCCCTGGTATACAAGTTGTAACTGTGAGATTGCTGTGCCCTTTCAACTGTCTTTACTGTGGTATGCCTGTGACAAGACTCTCCCTTGGACAGTGCAAGCTCATTACTTAGTTTGCTGTTTCTCTCCTTAATAGGTGTTTCAGGCAGTGTACAGTATGGAGACTGAATTCCCTTTTATCCTGGGACCAGTCTACCCAGATCAAAGCCTTTGTCTTCCAGGTGCTCTTCCAGGTGTTGAGATGGGCTGGGGAAGGAGAGAGGCCTAATGAGGATGTCACTTTCTCTTAGTCTTTCTTCCAGTTGCTAGAAAGACTCTTGCTGTGACACATGAGTTAGTCAACCCCCACTACATATGTGCCCTATTGGAGGAGCCTCTGGGAAGGCCAGTGGAAGAATGGGTCCTCCTTAATAGGCCATCAGTGCCTATGTGGCCAGTGTTAGTTGCTGACAATCTCACAACATGTGTCATACTTCACTGAATAGGGTAGCAATATTCAATGTTATCATGACTTCTCAAACTGTACCTCACATGGCATACTTTGTACCAAACATATGGTGATCATATCACAGTGATGCATATTGGGGTTCCAGGCTGCCACTTAGCGGTACAGAGTGTCACAATGGGTAATTAAGTACTATCTGATTATAGCTGCCACTGGACAGCTGCATGAAGGTGTCTGTTACCTCGAAACTCTGTAGGCCCAAGTTTGATACACGAGGGACTAAGTCTACCATTCTTTCCTTTGTCTTTCTCTGTGGGCTGTAGAGGTAGCATTCAGTTATAATACCTTGTCTTATGTAGTGCTGTTCATTGGTACATCACTAAGCACTATAAAAGGTCGGTATTATCCTCATTTCTCAGATGGGGAAGCTGAGGCAGAGCAATGAAGTGATTCACATAATTCACCAGTAGACCAGTAGCTGAGTCAGGAGTAGAATCTACATCTCTTAAATCTCATTATAGTGCCCACACTTCTAAACGCTACTAAGAAGATCCTTGTGTTGCTCAATAGTTACTCCTTTGGTCAATTACAGAGCGGCTCTGAGAAGCTCCAGGAGAAGCTCTTTGCATTCTTCCATAGCTATCTCCATATACTTATTGCTTAGCAATGTGTCCCTTGTCTGGTTTCACTTAGTCATTTAGGACCAGAGTCTGATAGAACTTTGTGCCTGTGTGCAGAGGAGAGTTGGGGAACATGCACCAGCGGTTTCTCCTCACTGAACGCTCTTCACAAGTGCCTGTCAGAATTGTGGTCACTCCGTGAAGGAGACCATAAGACTGGTGTAATTTGCTCACTATTGGGAACACACACTTTCTCTTAAGTCGTGGGGAGGAGATGGGCCCATAATGCCTCACTTTTCTGTGCCAGCCCTTTTGGTCAAATCAAAATATTTTCACATTCCTGAATAGATAATGTATGATTTTGAACCAATTCAGCATTAAACTTTATCTCCTAATGTTGTTGCTTTGGGAATTTGTAGTTCAAGTGCATTTTGCCCCTTTCTTTTCTGTGGGTAAGGCTTGCTGGACAGACTGCATTTCCCATGGTGTACCGCAATCATATGACACAACGAGACTGTGTTGCATTATGGGAGATGTAGCCCAGCCCATAGGAAAGACTGGGGCCATAAGATGCTACAGCATCATCAATAAGTGGATGCAATGAAATACTGCTTTGATTCAAAAGGATATATTTTGGTTCAGCTCAAGGAATTGCAATATTTCAATTTAAGTCAAACCAACAGAAAATGAAATATTTTATTCAGTTTTCCAAAAAACAAACATCCCCTGAAAATTTTTGATTTTTGCAGAAGCTACATGTTCCACTTAAAAAGTAATTTTGATTGGAAAATACCTGACTAGCTCTAACTCACAGCTGCTCTGCATGTATAATTCTCACAAATATTACTGGCAGAGTAGCTGTGGAATTAGATCTTTAGTGCACTGCACTGAGTACAAGTTATGCTTTGTATTGGTTCTCCTTCACTGGATTTGGGCTTGCGGTTTCAGTGCTCTCAAGAGGTCACTTAGCTAATGAAATTTAAGAGAATGTATTGTGCATTTAATTTTGATTATATTCTTTATTTTATCTAAAATACATTTTTAATTGCACTATTTCTGGGAAACTAATGAGGGAAAAACTTGTTTCTGAAAAATTGAATCACAGCTGTAGTATTAGATAAGACTGACATTCAGTTCTTAGAAAGAAGCAATCAATGTTGAATGTATCAGGTGAGTTCATTTCTCTTGCTCTGCTTTAATAGCTTATAAAGAAGATTGATTAAGTTCTTGTCTGATAGATCAATAATGAAATGAAACTGAGCTTCCCTCCTTCAAGCATGGATTTGTCAGATGCTAGGGATGGAAAAGGAGCAGAAAAATGGCACCAACTTGAATAAAACAAAGGTTATAGGAGCTGCCAGAACTTCATACTCTTTATACCGCCTATGAAATACTCACTGTAGACCTCACAGGTGATGATAATTCAGATGTGCTTTGTTCTTCCATACCAAAAGGCTTGATCCCCTATCTCACTTATGTCTTCAGCAGCTTTTTACTCCATTGTCAAGTGGGTGTAAATTTTACTCAGAATACGTCTTTTTTGCATGTGTGCTAATAACTAAACAAACAAACAATGTGGTGGAAAACAAGGTCTCTAGGACTCCGCCAAGCATAAGATTGGTTATTTCAAAAAAAAAAGTTTTTACAAATCTATCCAAAATTTTTGAGTCCGCAAATCATGGCTGGAAGTAATGAGGGAGAAGGCTTTTTTGCAATATTCCTGTTTTTTTCGTATGCCTGAGCTGGCTGTAATATGATGAGAAGTATAGTGAGGTATTCTATTGCTTTGACTTTCATGTCCAGGCAAGAAGTGCAGAAGCACTCACAATTGAAATGAAAAACTAAAGTAAACTTTTTTTAATCATCAGAAGACATTTGTTTTGAGTAAAATCCAAGGGGCTGGCAATGGAGAGGGCCAATACTTATTTTTTCAGAACCCATTCATTTATCCTTGACTATAAATAAATTATTTTGATTTCATTTTTTCTACAGGATCTCTTCATAGCAACACTTTCCAGTGTTGAGAATAACACACAGATTGTCTATTTGTGTTGTGTGAAGGGGGAGAGAACTGGATTATGGAAACATGGAACAATGGGAGGAGGTAGGGAAATTGCTAGCATATGTTACATATGTGACATTCACAATGTCACAGCATATGTTAAATATAAAGTCAGCTTTTATATATGTTTTGTGTGGGTACTTAAAAGTTTACTGTTGAAATAACAGTATCTTGTGTGTTTTACCATGTTTCTCATTTCCTTCTGCCCTTGATGCCTTTTTATGCTCATTTCCCACCCCTAAGCAGACTCTGTAGGTTTTGAGATGTGAACTGATTTTTACAAAGGGGACAGCCTTGCTTAGCATAATCTGAACATTTATCTCATTTAAAGACCAAGTTAAACCCAGCTATTATATGTAGGACAGTATCATACAAGTGTGTTCTGGAGACATTCAAGATGGTAATTATCTGTAGACATTTCTAACTGAATAAATATCCATGGTTTTTATATGTCGTGGGTACCACCCCCAACACAATTGAAAAAACCAAACACTCTGACATAGGCTTACACTTTGCATAGTACCTAGGGTTGACAGTTGACAACAGCATTTTTCTTTACTCTAGAATGCCTGATACTTTGCCACTTGAGTGCATACTTTACTTTAATCCTATTGAATCACTATTGATTTTCATTAATAGTGGAGGTTTCTAATAGAATTGAATAGTCTACTTGTATCAGCAATTTCAGTTGGATCATTGATAACAGATCACATAGATGGGCTGCTTTACTTTTATGTTTTCTCTTTTCAAATTAACTTTCACAACCACAGTCTTTAGCAGTTGTGTGAGGTGAGTCACTTTGGCCCAGACTGTGACCAGCCTTGTCACACAAGCAATGAGAGAAGAAAGGGCAAAACCACCCTTCCTTCATCCATGAGCCCTCCTTCCCACCTCCATTCAGAAAGCACAAAGCTTATACCCCCATTAGCACTTGATTCTCTGAAGTGGGATGGGCTCATGGCTTTCACAGGCTTTGCACTTGCTGGTGGCGTTGGCTGCAGCGGAGGGAGAGTGTGCTGTACTCTTAGACAGTGTATCAATTTAAATGCTGTCCTCTGGTATTGACTGTTTGATACATCTTCACTTTGGTGGTATGTGGATGCTTGGCTCAGTCATAAAATTGTTAAGATCTTCCTTGAAACAGATAATTCAGTATTGGAAAGATAACTCTGACGTGACTATCAATCAACAGATAGGCCTTCTAATTCCTGGCTCCCAAATCATGAAGCTCTTTTATGAGAAAATGACCAATGTCCATTATCTTTCATCCCACTTAGGCTTCACATCAGCTTGTCTGGGAACACACATTACCCTATATTTTCTAAAGTGATTGGTGAATTGGAGTTCTTCTCTTCTTGATGATATACTTGAAACACCCTTAAAGGAGTTTGATTTTCAGAAGTGCTGAACACCACAGCCAGTGACTTCATAAGAAGTTTGAGATACTCAGCATTTAAATAAATCAGTCCCCTTTATGTTTTCCTAAGGTCTGTTACCAACAGTTGAGTTATCCAGAATCAGTGGCCACTAATAACAATTTTGAGTCAGATCATACAGAAAGTCTGCTGCACAGCTGGAAACAGAATGAAACTTCTTTGTTTCCTATCCAGACTGATAACAACAAGACCATCTCTCCTGAGAGTGTGCTCTTATTCTGTTTCTTCTCTGAAGATTTCCAGCCATAGATTTTGAACTTTTCTTTTTATTCTAGATAATTATATTAAGACTTGAGTGTCAAATAACTATTGGCATTCATTCTCTGATACTTATAGGATAAAGATATATATTGAACTTTAAAAGATTCCGAAAACTGTTCCAAGGCACACATGCTATCTTACTGTCATGGTTTGGTTTTGTTATTAGTAATTTTATCTTTTTGAGTGTGTTTGTATATAATATTTTATTTTTCACCAAAGTATATGAACTAGATAAAAATAAGTTGGTAATCTGTTGTGCAGAAATGCAGTTTCCACAGATATTTCTGTTTTCCTCAGTCCAACCAGACTCTGATTCAGAAGGAAAAAAGTGTCTTGCTCACTCGCATCTTTTCTGTGGCAAAACCCACAGGACTGTAGAAGAGTATGACAGTGCATGTCACTGTATGGCTGTATTTTGAATGAGACTTCTGTGGAATTTTGATTTGACGTAAGCTCAGTTCGACAGAATAGTGATGCATATGCATTGGGGTTCTTAGACCCTAACTTAATATACTATTGACAGGATCTCTTAAAGGAAAATTATAGCTTGTCAGTTCACATCTGTCAAGTTTGGAAGAACAGGCACTTTTAGACTCTTTATCATGATCAACTGAGGTTGAACCCTTCAGTATTTTACATTGATTTGGACCTGATGGATAATCGTTCTTACCTTTAACTTTGCAGTAAGAAATTTGATCATTCACATATGCTAGTGGCAAGAGAGATTCTTACTGGGCAGTAATCAACTACCCTTTTTCTCCTTCCTCTCTATATAACCATCTGTGATGAAATAATTACCTATGCAATGAAGTTTGTTATATGTCTGTAAATTCCATTGTACAGATATCCTCGATTTGGATGTTTGCTGAAATTTCTGAAGGTTTTCCAGAGTTTAGGCATGGATACAATCAACTTCTCATTTCTTGCAGTGATACAGATTTTCTTTCTCAGTGACAATTGGTTTTTGTTGTTGTTGTTGTTTTTCTTTGACCCACATTCATTCAAAGGCTACATAACTTCTTAGGAATTAGTAACATCTTGGGATTCTGGAAATATTTAATAGCTAACTCCCTCTTCTGCAGCTTCTTAAATAGAACTGATTTAGAGTCACCTGCTCCTGACAGGCTGTACCTCTTTGTTATACTGTTTTAAAAATTAAAATTAGCTAGTCTCAAAATGGTCTGTCAAGAACTAGTGAGAGATTGTGAGCCAGATACCATCATCTTGTTGGGGCAGGGGGCTGGACTTGATGACCTCTCGAGGTCCCTTCCCATCCTAGTGTTCTGTGATTCTGTGATCTTGCAGTGGGTGTCAGGTGACCCAAGCCCACAGAGCTAGTGAGCTAGAGCTAACTTACCCTCTGTGCCACTGTACTGCAATGGCAGATGACAGAATGGGCCACCATCAGAAGCTAAAATCACTGATTCAGCTGGTCAGGTGATTAGCAGCTGGCTACTGCTTGCACACCAATTGGCATGAGGCTTCCTGTTTGTCTCACCACTTGTCTGAACAATTAGCTGCTAGGCATGCTGCTAACCAGACCCCTGACAAGTTCCTGCCCCCTCACTTGGTTCCCACTCCTCGTTTCTCTGATCTCTCTTTGTTCATGGTTCTTGCTTCCTGATCCTAATCGCGGGTTGTGTTTATACATCAGTGTTATTTCAGAATAAGCCATTCTGTTATTTAGAAATAACACAGCCACATACAGGCATGCATTTTGAAATAGCACCCAGCTATTTCAAAATAGTTTGTCCGGACACAGAGGCCGTGGTTACACTAGCTCCCACCTTTCGAAAGGGGGGTTGCTAATGATCCACTTCAGCAGATGCTAATGAGGTGCTGCCATGATTGTGCGTAATGGCGGCCGCACACATTTCGAAAGTGCTTATGTAGACAGGGGCCTTTCAAAAGGACTCCCTGAATTTCAAAAGCCCCTTCTTCCCAAAACCAAAATCTGGGGATCCTTTTGAAAGGCCCCCGTCTACGCAAACAGCATGCGTTTAGAAAGCGGCACTTTTGAAATGCGTGCAGCTGTCATTATGCTAATGAGGCATGACATACTCATGGAGTCACCTCATTAGCATCTGCCAAAGTGGCTCATTACCATGCCCCTTTCAAAAGGTGGGGGCTAGTGTAGCCACGGCCATACAGCCTATTTTGAAATAGTACCATTGGATGCCATTATGGGTTATTTCATGTCTTAACAGCTCCTGTTTCAAAATAGGCATTATTCCTGTAGCAATGAGGTTTACAAAATTCAAATAATGCACCCACTATTTAGAATTCATTTTGAAATAGTGTGTGCATAGAGTAGATGCTTGCAAAGTTATTCTGAAATAACAGCTCTTGTCTCTAAATAACTGTGGTGTGTGGCTGTAGCCCCAGTGACCAGTTCTGGCACTGACCTTTGACATGGCTTCTGGCTGATGTTCCCTCTATTTTTTTCCATTCATGTGTGGAATAATTTTTTTATGTGCACCAAGGCATTTTGAAATAGTGCCATTTAGTAAAATACTGGCACTGCTAGTACAAAGATAATGAGCTGGGTGGATGTTGCAAGTTTTCTTCTACCCACCCCAAAAGTATTCTTGCAGCATTACTTGTCCTCATTCTATCAGGCTTACTACAGTTACGACAGTTAAGGTTAAATAAGGAATGACCTATTCTCCAGCAGCCTGGAATATGTACCCAATGCAAAACTAATCCAGGTGTCTAAACATTAATTTCATGGGAATTAGATGGGAAAACTGCAGTCTACACTTTCCCTTTCTAAATTATTTGAAAATCAAATTTACAAAGGGAGCTATAAATCCCATCCAAATAGCTCCTGAGTGTAGAATTTTCTGCAGTTAGGGATTTACTTACTTACTATATGGTTGTCATTTATTCTTTGCAAATCATCAAACCAGAATAATTTTTGACAATGCGTCATTTTGTCTCTGAGACACGAAGAGACTTGCTTGAGTTGTAAAGTTTAGAATGGTTCAGAATTCTGTGAAAGGTATGGCAGGATTGCCATTGGAAGGTTGTGTACTCAAAGCATTGCTCATTTTCTAATTAAAACTAATGGCCTAATCCCAGAAATGTGTTCAGGGACAGGACCACCTTTCACGATTTGACCAGGTCTTTTTATTGCAAAGTGGTAATATGCAAGTACAGTCAGTTTTAAAATAAACTTCTCTAGTATCTTAAATGGAGAACACTTTTATAACATCAGTAGTTGACATGAGCTAATTTTGGAGCAGATCAAAGTGGAGTTGAACTCCCTGCTAATTGCTTGCAATTTCCCACAACTTGTTTTGTGCTTCTTAAGAACTATTCTTGTATAACCATGGTAAGTATACAGTGTGGTTTGCACCCACTGCTTTATCACAATTTTTTTTCCTGTGGATGAGTTGCTTATAGAATCATAGACATGTAGGCTTGGAAGGCACTTTGAGGTCATGTAGTCCTCCTTGTGTTGAGGCAAGGTGGACCTTTTATTGTCTAGGAAACATTTTTATTTGAAATGCTTGCAGTTCGAATTAAGGAGCTGATCTGTACTACGTTTCTTCTTCCAGTGTTTGCTCATGTCCATTCCAATTAGATGTGTATGCACCACATATATGCTTGTTGGAAAGCTTTTCCCTAGTGTACTGTAGGTCAGTTGTGGAATTCTGGAGTAGTGCGTTCATCGTGGTGTGTATAGGACTTTGCTGACCTGGTGCCTACTCACTTCCTTTTTGCCACCAGTGACTGTTGCTGGAGCAGCTCAGTCTCTTGCTTCCCACAAGCACCTATCTACTGCTCTTTCCTTACTGTTAGTAAGTAGCTGTTGTAATAATTTATTATTGTTTAGTTAGAAGTGTAGTCAGTGTTTTGGGGGATTCCCAGCCCCCATTCCTTCCCTGGATAGGGGCATGCTGTGGTCTTAGGGATTTAAGCCCTGAAAGAAGTAGCTTAAGCTTCTGCTATGGGACAATCCACATGACTCCTGTCTGAAGTGCCTCAACGCGGGTCATCAGGTTGCAAGACCTGTGGGGTTGGAAGCTGAAAACAAAATAAGAGAGGAACTTCCATTGATGCTCTTCCTAATGGAATTGGCAGCCTTGATCCACAGTGCATTGGCATCGGTGGGCACATTGGTGCAATATGTGGTACTGATCAAAATTGCTGGTACTGCAACAGAGGAAAAAGGTGGAGACTATAGTGTTGACACAGCAGTGAGTTGTTGCCTGTGGACTCCCAATGGGAGTTGACTGCAATACTGGAGGAGGGTAAGGTAATAGATCAGACCTCAGTCCAGGTGGCCCTGGACTCTGGAAACTCAACAACATGTATCATGCCCACTGCGATTTCTCTGAAGAGAAGCTCCTGGCTTTAGTATTGGAGGCTTCTGGGGGTCAGAGGCTTCTGGCAGAAGTCAGAAGATGATTTAGGACTTCCCTTTTGACTGTGCTGGTCTTTTCCCTGAGCAGACATATTCAAGACTGCACAGTTTTAGGGATTCTAGGGCAGACTTTAAATCCCTGGGAATCCACAACCTGGCACTGCAAGAAAAGTCCAACCTACTCCACACTTCTACTCTGGGAACGTGAAATAGGGCTTCAACAGACAGTGAGGCGGCAACAATAGGAGGCAGCCGCAATCCTCCTTTGCCCAGGGCCAGAGCTCGTCTATGCAGCTCTGGCTCCAAACTGAGCTTTTCAAGTTGTGCCCAGGGATGGAACACCAGCCTAACTCTTGGCTCCCTTTACCCCCTTTATGTATTGCCAGTCCCACTTTTGCCATGCCTGGGCTTAGATTACCTCAGATTGCTTGGTGCTGAGCATGGTGTAGATGTGATATTCTGTACAGTTCTGTTCTTTCTAGTCCTCCCATCCCCTTTCCCTTTCCCTTCAGAGACCCGTCTCACAAGCAACTTGTCCTTCAGGGGGTGCCATTGCTCCTTGCTTTTGGGGATATAGTGGAGTCTCCTTAGTAGTTCAGGAGCAAGGGGTTCTACTCCTGATATTTCTTTGTCCCCCAGGCCAAGGGGTCAGAGTGGGGGTGCTCAGGCCTATCCTAGATCTGTGACACCTCAGTGCATTAATAAAGAAAGCAAACTTCTGCCTGATCTCCCTGGCCCCCTTCATTCTTTCCCTGGATCTGGGGGACTGGTACGCCACCCTCATCTTGAAGGATACGTGCTTCCAGATCTCTATTATCCCACCCCATAGATGGTTTCTTTGGTTTGTGGTCAATGACCAACATTGCCAGTTTATGGTGCCCCCATTTGGGCTCTTTGCAAGAGCTCAAATGTCATTAGCCTCATTATTAGCACAAGTGCTTATTCAGGACCTATGCGGGAGAGCCACATGGTTTTCCATCCATACCTTCATCTCATATTACACGATCATGCAACAGGTTAGAGATGACACATCCTTTGGCAGGACAGTGTTGTGATCTGCAACCAGGTGAATGCTGACAACTCCTTCAAGGGCATTGTTTGGGAATCCCCTAATTGGAATGGACATAAGCAAGCACTCAAAGAAGAAAAAAATGGTTATCTACTATTCATATCTGTTGTTCTTCCAGATGTATTGTTCTTGTCTGTTCCAAATCCTGCCCACCTCTTCTCTGTTGGAACAACCCTGGAAAAAGCAACTGAGCAAGTGGTGGGTTGGTAGGGTCTTATATACACCACCATATAGGCGCAACTCCAGGGGGTTCCACACTCAACCTATGGGTACTACTAGCAGAAAAACCTTCTGATATTCATGTATGCGGCATGCATACACCTAACTAGAATGGACATACCTGTTGTTAGTCCTGATGTGGTGCTTGTTATGAAAGGTGTGTAACCATATTTTTCATCTTGAATACATGTGTTTCTAATTCAAGTAATTGATGTGAACATCAGGCCAGATATTATTCTAGGAGGGAGAAAGTCTGTGCAGCGGGGAACTCTGGGGAAAGGGCAAATATTTTTATCTCTGTAGTAGATTCCCAAGGTATGTGTGCACCTCAGTATATCCTCAGAGGCCCCATGCCTCTGCAGAGATCCCTGAAGTGCCCTCTGACTGAAAGAACAATCGCTCCTGCAGAATTACGTTCTTGTTGGCTACCCACTTTGTGTCTGCATAAAACTTCCTGCTCTGATTTGAGTTGTAGGCTTGAATACTACTGGGGGTAGAAGGTTACTAATGTCACTGCTGAAGTATTAGCTTTTCCCTGAAGCCCTGAGGAGCCCAGATCTGGTGCATCTCCAGGAGAGGTGCTTCTGCAGGGTTCAAAGAATGGGGGCCCATGCGCCTCTGTGTGTGATACCGTTCACCTCTGCTGTCAGGCAAGCTCAGTAATTTTAATTTGTTAATACTACATCCGTGGGTGCATTGAGGAAATGTAGGAACAAAATGACAAATTAACCTAATAAAGTGTCCTAACAAATGTAATATTAACATGCCGTAACTGTAATGAATAATTGTCATGCTTTTAATCTGAGTCACTTATTCCAGAGAACTCTGTTCACTGTACAGAAAATAATCTAACAGCAGCCATAACAGGCATATTTGTGGTTTTGTTCAAATAATCTCAATCAGATAATGACAATAATGATGATGATATTTAGTTGAGGTTTGCAAGCTAGAGAAACACTATGCGTAAACTTACTGCTGAATAGAAAGCCTGGAACAATAAAGATTAATTCAAAAAAGTGGAAACAAAAATTGTGTACAGAAACTGTTTTGGAAAGGCTCACATTCGAAACTAGAGCGGATGTGCTTACACATTAAAAATGTGCTTTCAATACTGCTTGCTATAGTATCGTGGGTTTCATTGTTAAAGTGTTCTGTAGATCAGAGCTGAAACATGCAACATGAGGCTTGGTTGGCACCCTGAAATTTTATTTAGTGGATGCCAATGTAATGAGCATAACTGCACAGAGCAATGCCAAATGATCAGGGATATTTCTCTTCAGATCCCTATCCCGCAAAGAGTTATGCATGTGCTTAACTTTATGTACTGTAAGTAGTCCCAGTGGACTCCTTACTTTTTGTAAAGTGAAGCCTGTATACAGTCTTGGCAGGATCAGGGCATTACATACATTCTTTAACACTTCCTTTAAAAGCTAGCAGAGCCATGCGTCAACTTCATAGATAGAGTGATCTGCTTCTCGGTTGTGCGGCCCCCAAAGTGCCACAGAAGGGCAGTCACAGACATACTGGAGAAGAGACAGGCTGCCAAGAATTGGGCAAGGCATGTTCTCTCCTCTGACAAATGGGCCTTTAAAAAAATAAAAATTAAAATTTTAATGAGAAAAGTAGAGCTCGGTCCTAATTCTGCTCTGTTTGTACAAACTCTTATTGGCTTCAGCGGGAGCAAAATTGGGCAAATGTGATTTAAAAGCCCACGGGTTCACCATATCTCACTAATGGGGGGATGGTTCATGCTCTGTTTTGTAAATGAATCATAACTATAAAATGAAATAATGTTGCCCTTGCTACGTTAATTACTATAGTGACTGTGGCTCTGACACTGCCTCTCTTATTCAGACAAACTTCCCATTGACTGCACTTGGAGATTTGCTTGTGCAAGGACCGCAACAGGGTCCAGCCCTGTGATAAAAAGGAGGCTTCAGCTAGGGTAATAAAATATGGTCTGTAATTTAGTATATACTCCACCAGTATCTTTTATAAGTGTTTAAATGAAGCACTTACAAGTCTAATGTTGTACCTGCCATGTGGAATACATTGAAACTGTGTTTCAGGCCATTTTATGCAGTAAATGCAATAAGACACTCAAAGGTGTATGTTACATTAAGATAACACTCTTTTAGGGTCATTGAAGGCATCTGGCATTGCCTTGTATCTCACAAGGCACTTGAGACATTTATCTCACACTAACATATGTTTGTTTGTATTTTATTATCTAATCATAAAATGGCATTTAAAATTGTGCTTTCTTATTAGCTCATGAGGTCATCTGGCCACACACGCAGGTGCCTTGTGTGTGATACCCACTCAGCCCAGTTCTGCAGCTGTGGAAGGACCAAAATGCAGGAGAACTGCTGGCAGTTCTGTGCAATGTATGCTCTCCCTAGCTCCAAAGCGCTTTTTCACAAGAGCAAGTGGGATCAAACAGGGCATGTATTGGCCCCCAGTAACCAGGGCTGGAGTCTTGGTCAGGTTGTAGCATGTCCCCTGCATCAAAGTGCTGTTACAGTCCACAGTCCATTATTCAGGCTCTCTTTGGGGTATAGAGTAGTATTTTTCACCCACAACACCTAGAACTTCTTCACTGGTGCTACTGCTACTGATCTTAGAGAGATCCACATGACTTTTCCCATTGTGCCAGAGTCATGCCTACATGGAGAATGCAGGACTGGGCAAAAAAGTCAGAACACAAGCTCCTAAAAAGAGGATTCCTCTGGAATAAATTTAGGGAGGGGACAATGTTTAATAAATACTTTTATGGTAATGGTCTACATTTCTACTTTTAAGTCACAATCCTAGCAAAGACCTTGAGGTTCATGGAAGGCTTTTGTTTGCATTATGTGGTGGGGTCAGTGGAGGGAAGGGGTTTGCTTCCCTTTGCACCATTGAGGACTGCATGCTGTAAGATGTTTGTGTGTGAATTAGAGCTCTGTATCCACCATCTTCCTCGTATAAGAAAACCATAACCCTCTGACTGGCCTAGACCCTGTGATTTCTGTTATCACAACTGGGGAGAGAAAGAGATGGAGCTTTGAAATCATAGACTGAGAGATAGCTTCCTTAAAATACAAAAAAGGAAGGGACAGGACACTAGGAAAGAAATAGAAAAGAAGAGAAACTTTATAAGTGAAGTGGAGGGACAGTATGTCACAATTCAGGGCAACTGCACCTGTATTCCTACTCTATGGTCCAGCAAGACTGGAACTCTCAGGCTATCAACTCTCAGCTATCATCTCTCGGTTGGAGACCTACATTTCTGTACCTCTTGATCTGGGGTATTGTCAGCCTGCACAGCTCACTGCGTCTGCTAAATTTGTCAGCAAAACAGATGTCCTCAGCAGGCCTGCTTGGCCTTCCTTTTTCAGCGACTATAAACAGTATCATTGTCATCATTATAAATTACCACACAGCTTTTTCTAAGCAAGTACTTTTAATGTTAAGGTAAAAGCATTACAGACAAACATATTAATATTAACAAAAGAACGTATGTGCATGTTAATAAGGTTATCCAGTGATCAAACCCTGACTAAAGCCAGGGCTCTGGCCTTTGCATAGCCATTCAAATCACACAAGGGTCTTTTTCTGCGATTACAAGTTCATAACCTCTTTAGCTCAGAAGAAACAGCCCCATGAATCTGGGTTACCCTTTTATCTGGTGTGGGCCTCTGGTCTGGTCTTCATGTAATAGGTAATCAGATGAAGGATTTCTCTTCAGGCCACAGCTTCAAAAGTGTGGGTCCAGGAATGAGGAATTGCCTTCCCCTCTTCCAAAGAATTTCCTAGAAATGCCTCTTACCTTCATTGGGTCACAACAGTGTTTCAAGCTTTCTGTTGAAGTTCACAGCACTTCCAAGCATTTATGTTAGTCAGGTCTCTTCCCTAGAGATTTTGCATACAATTCCACAAGAATACATAAACTTTTTAATGAGGAGAGCAAGACCAGAGCCTGAAAACAGACAAAGGGCAACTAACTGCCAAAAAACTCTCCTTACTGGTTCAGTTCTGTTCCATTTGGTTATACCCAATAGTTCATTCCCTTTTGAAAACACAAGAAATTGATGGTCAGGGCCCACTAGAGTGCCAATGTCCATACCACAATTTATACCCTTGCTGACAGTCTCAGCTGAGAGGCAAAGCAGGAAATAGGTATGGAGACTGAAGTGCACCCTCTTCCATGGGGATGGGTAATCCCTCCAGTCTTTGGAGAGACATTGGCAGAACAGGAGGTAGAAGCGTGCAGTGCTAGGGACCAAGAAGTATATTTTCAGTGAAGAAATTTCTCTGCATATTTGTTCAATTCAGAGAGTGAAGGGAAGCCATGGGGAACTGAGAAAGTTGTTTGACCAGAAGGAGGAAGGGAAAGAGAGGTTAAAAAAGAGAGGGCAGAGATTTATTGCTCTCAGCCCATCTACAGAATGTTGAGAGATGTCATTGTGAGAGCTGCATGAAGAGTATTAAAGGATTCAAACCTGTGGCATGCATCAGATCAAGAAGGGCTAAGTGAGAGTTTTTCCTTTTAATGCAACAGAGTCAAAGTAACCTTGTAATCTGTGAAGAAAAATAGGGGTTTCATTTTACAAATTTCTGTTTAGGAAAACGAGATCATTTCTGGAGAGTTTTAAAGTAAACTACCTTGGAGTTTAGTCTTTTTAAGTTCTCTCATCCCTGCTTTTGAGACATGTACAATTGTCATTTCAGTCCTTGAGCTTCCACTACTTTACAACATTAGCTTTAATTCATTATACAATATTATGGAGCTGTTGAGGGAGACATAGCAGCTTAATTCATTTGAAATTCTAGGACAAATAGGCTTTAAAAAGCAAATGTACCCATTTTGACACTAATTATGTGTCTTTTCCACATGTCATAGTATCTCATGTCAAAAATTGCTCTCATTTGCTTCTCAGTGCAAAATGTGTGAGAGGAGATGAGTGCAAAATGATATGCTTTAACCAGGTGTGGAACAGGTCTAAAAACCTAGAAGGGGACCTTGCAGCAAACAAAGCAAAGATGGTTTGGAATTCAAATTCTCAATCATGCAAAAGATAAAGAGATCTTTAAAGTTATGTGTTAATTATTGTCAGATTCTAGATTCAGGTATGAAGTGCATTCAACATGCAGAGAAAGCTGAAGTGAATACTATTAGATGAACTTTCCTCTTTCAGGTTCTTTGAGATTTAAGATCAGGAATGGCATAGTATACATATGATAATGGAGGCTTGACTAACCAGCTCTAAAAATATACCTCCAGGTTGTTCTTAAAAACTACAGCAACCTAATGGCTCACTTGCCACCATTTATGGAAACAAAAAGGATTTAATGCAGGTCAGTGAATTAGAGAAATCTTGTGTAATTTAAGACAGTGCTGGTGCTAGGTAATGGACAAGACTGACATGGGTCTTTTATACCTAATCCGGTACTAGTGTCAGTTGTCCCCAAATAACTGGTGGTGTTTCTGGTCTTCTCCACATATGACGGTACCTTCACTGGCTAGAAGTAAAAATGGGAGAGACAAGAAATTTACTAAAAATAACACATTAAAATAAGGGTAATTTTTGTTTTTTTTTTCATTTAAAATATACTACTTACATTACACATAGGCATATTTAGTATGACAAAGGAGTTTTAAGCTGCAAATTTCTTTTCACCTGTATTGCAGAATTCAAACCTGGCATGCTCTACACGTAATGTAGTTTGACAGTTCATTTGAAATAAATGTGCCGATAACCCTTAAAAGTGGTAATAAAATACTCTTTGCTCTACTGTACAGATGATTAATACCACTGAAGTAATTAAATTCCATTAGGCTGAGGGTCACGTACCCAAGGAATTGTTGCCAGGATTTCACAGATCTCCAGTGAGGACAAAAGACTAATGCCTTTTAAAGCCATGTTTCACAAGTAAAATCCCAGGAAAGTCTATATTAACTTAGGACATCTGCTTGTTGTGATTGTTGGAGCTATTGATGCATTGGATCATTAGCAGGGTAGCGTAAACTACTGTTTTCCTGTTGACAAGAATCTCTCACCAGGAGCCGCTAGCTTTTTGCAAAGGAAGAGAAGTAAAGCAGGGCAGCCAAGCTGGGTCATATGCATGGGCTTTGACTTACAGAATTATTGCTAACTATATAGTCTCTGATGGTAGGAAACAGCATTTTGCCCCCAGCCATTTTTCCCAAGATCAGAGCCAAAGTAACTCTGTCTCCCGCTGTTTTGTAGCTGTAGATTCTTAAAGACTGGCATTATTGTAGTCGATGAACAGTTTGCCCCCTTTCAGATGGCTGCAGTAATGACCCACAGGGGAGGCAGTGGTTAGGCAGTGCTGACAATGTGACCAGGTGCTGCAACATAAGCATTTCATTAAATATTGAAGCAATGGTTTTCAGTTACTGTGGCAAAAAGGAAATTTGGTCTATGTCCAAATATGTGCCTATTTTTTTCTTTCAACATCTTCTAATCACATTATTTTTTGCATGACCTTTCTGCTGCTAATTAGCTGCTGTCTTGAAAAGCATTGTGGGTAATATATCTAAGGTAATTCAGCATTCCACTTTACACACTGGTAATCATTCTTAATGTATGAATGATTTTATTTACTGACTATATTTTATTTGCAATCTTAAAATATGCAAACCATAAAAAGTCTCTTATTATTACTATATTTCAGATCTACCAAAAATGAAAGGAATTTAGATTTCTGTAGAAAAGATACATGGCAGGGATGGGTGGTATCACTATACACCACCAGCATGAATGTGCAGTGAGGGGATGAGTGCAGTGTGTCATTAACAGGTGCAAAACAGGTCTAAAGACTCAATCCTATCATCATATAGTTGGGCACGCTGCCTTTCATGTGTCATAAAATCAGCTATTCTATATGAGCACAAGAGATAATATTACAAGAAACCCCACTGCTTACTGGAATGTATGTACATGTATCTTCATTCAGGATCAAGCCCTACACTTAGATAAGAATCGAGCAAATGCTCAACTGTAAAAACATAAGCATCATAGTCACCCTTTGAATATGTTTGAGAATGTGAATTATTAAAGCAATACAAGAAAAAAGCCACATGTTATCTTTGGTCTTATTTTCTCTTCTCCTGTCACCCAGTTGAAAAAAAATGCAATGTTCTTCCTCACTGTATCTTTTTGTGGAAATAGTTGGATCTTTAGAAAAAAATCAGATCAGAACTTGAGCATTCTAGTGCTTTAGTGTACCACCACTGCATGATGTAGAATGTGAAATTGAACAGTGGGCAGTGCTATGTTAACTTAGTAACTAATAGACCGAAATAGGTCTGAACCAAAAATTGAACTTTCTTCTGATCAGAAGTTTACGTATAGCATCTTTATTTTCTTATCCATTAGTTTTAATTTGTGTCTATGGAAATTACATACTTCAAATTCTCTAAATTTCTAAGTGGAATCTCTTCCAAGGGATTGCATGAAGTTTTATCTTCAGCATATTCACTACCCGTGCTTTTCTCCTGTACAAATCACTCTATAAATGAGAAGCTTCATTTCAGGGTGATTTTTGCAGTTCAAAGGGTACAGCTTCTCCAACAGATTAAAAAACATTTTCAAGTAGTCACATTTTTACACAGAAAAATGAGTAAGGATATAGAGCTGCTTAACTGTGTGCATGTTTTAATATATATTAGAATATCCTTATTAGTATATTTGTATAAACACACACACTAAAAAGGATAGTCTGGCAACAGACTGGGGGGGAGATCTTACTGACAAATGAGTATTTACCTGTTTCCTGGCTGATAAATATCAAATTAGTCTAGCATTTTTTTTCATAATTTGTTTTAAATAATTTGTGTCATGCTAATATTCTTAGTAGTAGCAGAAGTAAAGTACTTTTACAAATGACGGGCTCCTTTTATCTTTCATTTTTCTGAAAAAAGACTTTCGTGTTACACACTTAAAGAAAGGGAAAAATTACTCATATTTGTAAGGGGCAGAAAAAGAAGAGACAGGGAGAGAGAATTTGTTTAAATTCACCCATTCTTACCTCATGAATATGGTTTAAATCCATATGTACTTATTTCATATATATATAGTTTACCTGCGAGGCTGAAAACTGGTTGCTGTCCTGACAGAGTTTCATATGAAGAGAGAAACTGATCAAAATTTTAGGTATAAACAAGTAATAAAGACACACACAGAACAGCATCTCGACTATTGTTCAAAGCAGAAATGCTGATTTGCATACAATATAAACACTGAAAAAAACAAATCTGTGATACTTCCACAATTAGGGTCATGAAATGATGCCTTCCTAAGATGTAGTAGGCCTGATTCCATGGTTACATAAACAAGTGAAAATGTGTGTTATGTAACTTCATGGAAGTGAATACGATTATACTGACATGGGAGCCAAACCAAAAACAAGAAATTGGGACTTTGAGAGAGCAGCATTTTCAGAGAGAGACTATTTTCAGAGACATGATGTACTCAAAGGGGAAGTGACTACACAATATGGTTATTTTCTTCTTGGTCCTTTTTGAGCTGCAATATTGGGGTCTTATATGGAGATACATATCTCATAGAGCTGGAAGGGACCTTGGCAGGTTATGAGTCTAGTCCCCTGCCCTCTTGGCACAACAAAGCAGCATCTCTGGCTGCGTTTCTTTCTTTCTTTTCAAGTCTCTTTGTCCTAGAGCCCCAAATGGCCTCCTCAAGGATTGAGCTCACACCCTTGGTTTTAGATGGCTGGTGCTCAAACCACTGAGCTATCCCTCCCCATGAGGTGGGCTGTTTAGCCTTGATAATTATAACTAATGAGCATACTACTGCTGGAGCCTGATGCACTGCTAAATGGCTCTAGTTTTACAGAATAAGCTGAACTCCTCTTGTCCAGCACTCTCTGGTCCGGCAACATCTGTGGTCTGGCATGATTTTAGTTGGTCACACCCATGATAAGTGAACATCTGGCTAAGTTTTTCCCATGGTCCCATAAAGTTTGCTTACAGCCAACAGTTCTGGCTCTCAGTGTTCTGTGCTGTTATTTAGCTCTAATTTACCCCTAAATATATTCTAAGAGCTCAGTAAGCAGTGGAAGTACTTGTTGTTGCTGCTAGATAATTTTGGCCTCCTGTGGTTTGGTGCCAAACCAGAGAATTTGCTGGTCGGGTCCTCAGGGTGCCAAATTAGAGAGGTTCAACCTGTGGTGTAATTCTGCTGAAATCAATGGTGAAACAGTCCTTTGAGACTGCTTGTGATTTGTTATGGTTTAGCTTGGGTGTGAAAGGCAAAGATTTCAATCCTCCATTTATGCCAGGAGTGCTCTCAATATTCCTTTTCACTGGTTACAGAATAGCCTTCCATCTCTTGATTGTTGAAGAAGAAATATTTGGATTTCCTTTTCTAAAAGGCTGAAAAAAATTTGGTTTATATCTGAACTAGTCATCATTGTTAGGATGTATTTTTATAAAGGTGTTAGCAGGTCAGCAGAGGGACATACAATGCAATGTGCATATAACAGTTATGCTTTTGTGAGATCTCATAATGGTGCAGGAATCTTATACCAAATGAATTACACTCTGCACCCCAAAAACACATTCAGACAGGATCTTCTGCTTTACTTTTTCCTGCTAGCTTTTTCCCATATTCTTTTGAGACTTGGTAACTCTGGCTAGGATCAAGGAGGTTGAAGTTTATCTTCCTTCACGACCTCATGCACCCCTACTAATCATGAATGGAAAAGAGGAAAAAAAAGAGGTCTTTGTTATCTCTTTGTTTCGGGCATATCAGCCTTCACACACCATTATCAAGTATCTCCACAGTAATGGATCAATCCTAATGTCTGTCCACCTATTCTGAGTTAGTCACCCCTTTAATGTATTAATAAATGTGTCTGATTGCAGCGGGAAAGGTTCCAGAAATCTTTATAGCTGTCTGTATCAGTTGTTGAGAAGAAGCCAAAATGTAGATTTTTTTATGAGACAAAGAAATTCCCCATTAATAATTGTATTGTATCCTATTTTAGGATTCTGGGCACAGAAGCAGATACTTACGGCTCTAAGAGCTAAATATTGTGGTATTTGTGAAGCTCTATAAGAAAAAAGAGGGAAAGGACCAACACAACTGTAAAACACAGAAACCTCAATTTGGTTTTACCATCTCACCTTGTGTTCATGCCTTTTTAGCTCTTCTGTAATAAACTTTCAACGTTGATGAGTTATGGATGTGAAGAAACGAGGGGGCTGTTTTTTGTCTCAGGGTGCACATTTGCCGCTTTGCCATTCTTTTACATTTTCATTCTTCATGCTGATGAGTCAGTGCAGATTTATATTACCATGTTATTATGGATAGTATAGACTGAGTCTCCTTGAAAGTAATGGCATGTGATTGCTTACCCCATTACTTTCAATGGGACTAAGTCTATGTCATCCTTAGGGACTCAATCCCATTGAAAGTAATAGTCTGAGACTGCCCACATCGTTACTGTGCTTTAAATTGGATTGAATTTATACTGATCTGCAGAGGCCTGCCACACAAATCTCATTTTTAAGACATAAACTTGATAAAAGTTTTTTATCAGTGTATGGAAAGTTTAACCGCTGGTTTGAAATTGTGTTTGTAATTGTTAAAAAGATCATTTTTATATTGTTCCAAGTCTTTAACATTGGCTCCTAAAGAGACCCCTAGAGGAGCATTTATAGGCTATGTCTAGATTACAGCAATTCGTCAACACAAGTTTTTGTTGGAAGATATCTTCCGACAAAACTTCTGTCAAAAGATCACAGCCACATTGTCAAGCAGATTGCAAGAGCAATCCACTGTATTGACAGAAAGCATCCGGACTGTCTGGCCTCTCTCTCAGCAAAATGGCCAACTGGAAGCACAGCAGATAGGGCTTCCTGGTCCCCCAGAAGACCTGTTTGTCGACAGAGTGCCCCCTAGAATGTCCATAGAGACGTTATGCCTCAAGGGGATTGGGATAAGACTGTTGACAAAAGTGCTAGGTTCTACTGATTTACTGTTAACAGAACATCTTGGGAATCTGGATGCTCCCCAGGTTTTGTCGTCAAAACACGATTTTTGTCAACAAAACCCTCTAGTGTAGACATAGCCATAGTGAAGTTATTTCTCTCCTTTAATTCTTCCTTTAATATTGTTCTAGTTCTTTTTAGAAAAGATGTTTTTGACACTTTCGCTTGGCAAAGCGCTCAAATAGCTAGTAGCATTGGTGACTTTTCATTTTCTCAGCCATTTTGAGTATCTTCTTTTTAATGCACATAAATAATAATAGATTACTTGGAAAGAAATTTATTCATTGTTCCTACCTACATGGAACAACCTTTAATCCTGTTAGCAAAAGGTATATGCCTGGTAAAACATTCCATTTATGCAAAAATAAATGTGTCTTTGTGTTGCAATCCTTTCTCTGAATCTGATGTTATAGATTTGCTAAGTTTATTTGGAGCAAGAGCTTTACTTATTCCTTTATTAATGTGAGATGCTAATATTGCTTTAAAAACTCACAGTGCATTTTTATACTTTTATATTGCCACCAAATGCAATAAGATAAAAATGAAAGCCATTCCAGAAAGATTAATGATATGATGATAATGCACTGGGTGAAACAGAGTACAACTCTGATTTTACTTAAAGTTGTGCTTAATCCTAGTAAAAGCTGATGGATGAAATGAGCATATTTAGTTTAGGATTCAAAGAGGAGCACACGTGTCTTGTGTATATGTAGGTACACAAACTGTATCATTGAAGAGACATATCTATCACTGTAGTATAAATATTCCAGATGCATGGTGTAGAATAAAATCTATAGTTCCTACTTTATTTAATCTTTAATGGATCATACAATATCATACAAGAAATGCACCTATCCTTTCAGGAAATCATCGTGACATAATTCATTTCAAGACAGATTACAGCCTCACACCGCTGTTACCAGTGATTTAGTAACTGAATCATCAGCCGCATTCCATACACACTCATATTTATTAAAATGCTCCAGAAGCATTTGAACACATTCCTGAGTTAAAAAACATGCCTTTAAGGGGCGGTGTGTACTTAGTTTTATGATGATTAGACAGATTGCTATATGGACGAGTCACTGTAACACACACACACACACACACACACACACAAATTTGCACACAGACACCTACCAAAGGCATATTAAATACTTTCTCTCATGCATAAGAGTAATATTCTCTCATGCAATCTCCTATATAATATATACGCATGCATCTTATATATTGTGTGTATATCTGAATGTTGTCTGTACATACATCTATATTTTTATATCTTAGTATATCCTGTATGCTAACTATACATTTTATTACACTTATTATTTTTTTTTCATTTATTACTGCAGTTATGCCCAGAGGTCTGAATCAGGATTAGGGCTCCATTGTGTTGGGTACAGTATAAACACACATGAAACAGCAGAGCAGTAATTGAGTCATTTGCAGTGGGATGAAGAGAGATTCAGTTAGATGTATTTATTTGTATAAGTTTTCAGTGTTCATGCTGCTGGGTGGATCCCAGGATCTGAGAGGCACAAGGTGGGTGAGGTACTAGCTTTTGAATTAATGTCCATTGGTGGAAAGGACAAATTTTCAAGCATCACAGAAATCTTCCTCAGATCTAGGAAGGTAACCGGAATGCCTAAAATGATGGGACAGATTGTTAAGTATAAAGAGTTCACGTGTTCTGTAGGAGCCCACTCCATTTAAAAATACAATATTATAGATAAATGAAGTACTATTCCTAGCTAACTCCATCTGCCCTTTAACATAGTCATATTTAATGAGGTGATTTCTTACAAATGCTGTGGCAAAGTGGGCTCCTGAGGACAGATTTGAAGGAGAAGACAGTAGTCCTACACATCAGTGCAGGAGCTGGCATACAGTCAAAATTGCAGAGGAAGCAGGGAATGCAGTAAGATGCGAACAGATAAGTGAGCAGGGACACAGTTATGAAGGGCCATCAAGGAGAGGACAAGGAGCTTGAATTAGATGTGATATTGGGAAAGCCAGTGGAGAGATTCCAAGAAGCAGCATGGGAAGAATGTGTTCAAAATAGTGAAGAAATGGGACCTTAGTAGCTGTATTTAGAAATTACTATAGTGGCAGAGTTATAATATTCCGTGCAAAACAGAGTCCTGGGAGAAACATAAAACCTCATGCTTTAAGTAAGTCTAGTTATGAAGAACCAGGATGAGGTCTTCATGAAGGCCATATTACTTCACACCTGTTTACTATGAGGTTTCTTACACCCTCTGTTGAAGTTTCTTGTGTTGACTACTGCCGAAGATAAGACACTGGAGAACACAGACCATGATTCAGATCCGATATGGCAGTGTCTATGGTCCTGTGCTTGGGGAGGGGGCAAAAGTGGTCTATCAATGATAACTGCTTTAATAAAATGTCAACACTATCAAAAAAGAAACAAAATAAAAAATTAAACCTCCTCCTTTTTATGTCTTCCCTTCCCCCATGAAACCACCACAAATTCCTCTCTCATAAACTGGTTAGATCTATAACTCCTAACTAGGAGTGCCTCTGCCCTCCCACTTGACCCTCTTCATTTACTGTCTTTCTGCATACATGTCCCTTAGATTAAAACGTTTTAGCTCTTTTGGTGATTCATGATTTTTGATCAGTTAATCAATCTCTGATACCCATATGAAAAATTCATAAGAATTTAGACGTTCAGCTATGACTGCTTGCCAAAATGTGCTCTGCAATAAGAGAAGCCATTTCTGAAATCTGGGCTCTAATGTCCCAGGCCATGATTTTTAGAAATGACAAGTGGTTTTGACTACTTCCATTTTTGAGTGCTCAGCCAGAAGTATATTAATTTAAAGAGGCCTGATTTTGCAGACGTGATTAGCATCCATCCACCTCCTAAAATCCAGGCCTCTTAATGTCATCTCAAGTTGGACACCTATACATTGGGGAAAATCAAACCACAAGTCACTTTGAAAAATTTTGGCCCAAAGCTGCATGTACTAATTTATAATGCTGAAGACATTTTCATGATAGAGGTTGAGTTTTCAACCCAAATGAAAATATTGTGGTTTACTCTCTGAAGTAAAAATTAAATATACTCAAACTCACTCACTCTCTGTTTAGCAGTCCTGTTTAAGCTTGTCAATTAACAGAAAAAGCCACATCTGTGCTAGCAGTAATTGCTGGATACACATGGTCTTCTTGGGGTCTGATTCTCCCAGTCTTATTTATGTTCAGGTGCACCTTACTCCACACAGGATGCGTCTACACTAGGAACTAACTTCAACGTTAACTTTGAAGTTAGGCACTACTTTGAAGTAGCCAGCAGAGAGTCTACACACACTTTCCCTTACTTTGAAGTTGACTTTGAAGTAGGGAGCCCAACTTCGAAGCCCTTACTTCATTCCAAGGAATGGAGTAGTGCCCTCGTTCAAAGTTTAATTTAGAAGTATGGTGTGTGTAGATGCTCAGCTTTGAAATTGCTTACTTCCAAGTTATTTTTGTAGTATAGACGCAGGCTCATACTCCCATTAAAATCAAAAGCCCAGTAAGAATAAGGGTTTCAAATCCCTTTGTTTTCATTCAGAATTTTTCTGGATACAAACCCATTGTTCCTACCATAAGACTGGTTCAAACATATTAATAACTTTTAGTGTTATGCTTTTGTGTATATCTATTTCTCCCTCCTACAATTTTTGATATCTGAGTATGTAAGAACTCATTTAGCCAGCAGCAAGTTAATTCCTCTGTTCCAGCTTTTCTCTTTTGTGACTCATGACCCCATTTTGACTAATCACAAGAGAAGAAGGATAATCCACAATGTACTGACTTGGGAATCCCAGGTTCAGCTCTCTGCTCTGCCACTGACTTCTTTTGTGACTTTGTCAAGTCATATAGCCTTTCTGTGCCTCAGTTCCCCATCTATAAAATGGGGATAATAACACAGCTCTTGTCTTACAGGGGTATTATTGATTGTTCAGATGCTTTGATGATAGGGTCTGATTAGGAAGCTAAGATCAATAACCACTCATTAGTTTTTGGCCTCCAAACAATGACTACCATGGACTGCAAGGAGTTTTAAATTGTTCTTGCTGCCTTGGCCATTTTGCATTATTCCCAGGGGATATGCCTCCCAAATGTTAATTTCAGATCTGAACTTTCCTGAAGTACCTAGTGTTTGGATCTAGGATTATAGGGTTCTGACTCATCTCCTGTTCAATCTGGGGTGAAGAATAATTCAGAATGGAAATAACATTTTAGGCCTCAATCTGAGGTGCATTTCCACAACCCAGAACCCAGCTCAGTTCCTGGACTGAGCAGTGGGATGATACTACAGTGAGGAGGAACTCTCCCCCATCCAAGCTTGCCTGCAGTTTCCAGTATCACATTGAATCTTCAGTATTTCCTGCAGCCCTTTCAGTGATGAATGGGAAGGTCTCCTTTGTAATAACAGATCTTCTGTGTCATCATGGCCGATGTCTTTCATGTTATGGCCAGTAGGTGCTTTGTATATACTTTTGAAATACTTATATCTCTTAGGAGCCTACTAAGGCCATTCAAAGATAGCATATTTCATACTGCACTGCAGAAACCCCAATCTGGTGGTGGTCCTCTATGATTCACTGTAGCATCCATGGCTTTGACCTAAAACTGTTCACTTCCTTCATTTTTTAGCTCTGGACAACATGATGGTATCATGATATTGGAGCATTCCATTGTGGTGTATGTTTATTGCTGTGAGGTTATAGTGCATTGCATGTTGTTATGCAGTCCATAACAAGGGCATGGCGAGTGAGGCGCCAGGTGCATAGCTGAGTGGACGCGGAAAAATTAATTATTTTAATACCTCTATTAAGCTATCTTTGCTCATGCCTCTCGCCACGTCAGCACCCCTGCCCACGTGGAGGAAGGTCAACAGCATCTTTTCCAAACTGGCATAGTAAAATAATATACATTGCAACAAAGATTTTGTCTGATTTCTAAAAAGATTTTTCCTTTGAGGTCTATGGTAAATCAATGTGGTGATCCCTTAAACATATGTTTCCCATTTTCAGGATAACTATTTTAACTTACAGTGTGAGACATTAAAGGCTATTGTATTTAAGTTTGAGAACTGAAGTGGGAGGAAGTTGTTCTTATCAGCTGTGTATTGTTTTTGATGGTAGGTAGATGTTCTTTTGATAAAATTGATAGTGCTGATCTTCAAAAAGCAGCAGTAGATTTAAGGTTTTAAAATGACGGTGATTTGAATGCCTCGGAAATTTCATCAGAGATTCAGAGCTTTAAACATCAGGCATTAGTGCTGTTGCCAAACATTTAATCTGCGACTAGTCTGTACATTCTACAGTTAATTCACGAATATAATCTGGTTGAATCTTATCCAAATTTGGAAATGGCCCCGTGAATATTTTTTTGCTTGCCAGTGACTGTGGCTTCTTCTGGAAGAAGTTTTAGTAAACTAAAATTAATTAATAACTGCCTTTGAGCATCCACGGGTCAGGAGAGATTATCAAATTTGACCATTTTATCAATAGAACATGAGACAGTGAATAATATTAATTTCAGTGTAATTATTAATGAGTTTGCCTCATTAAAAGTGCACAAAGTACAATTATAAACAAATACCTCACATTCCTCACATGGTGATATTTTATAATTATAAGTATTAATATGCAGATTATATGTATAAGTTATATTACAATTATATGTGTTAAGATATGTATGTGTTGTTTGTGCAAATCTCAAAACTAGAATAGATACATGTGATAATAATAATAATAATTATTAGTATTAGTATTATTTTATTATTACTACTATTTATGTATTTTCCCTTTTTCTCTGAAATAACTACTATGAATATATAAACACGAGAGGGCGCAATTTTATATTCTTGCCTCAGGTGCAATATTAGGTAGTTACAACACTGTCATTATGTGACATTTGGAATATAACCTTATGCCATCACAATGTAACATGAATATAAACTAATATCTCTTGGAAAACAATAATCTGAAACATAGATATGTGATTGCACGGAGAGCCTGGGAAGCAGTTAAAATGGGCAGCAGATAAGTGAGTTTGGATATGTAACTGTGCCATTATTTCATGAAGCAGAGTGGTAGCAGGTTTTTTTCTTTCTTTTGATATTTCAAGATGTGGCTGCCGCTTGAGTCCTGGGTTTGGTTTGGGAGGTTTCATTGCTAGAAAGATACAGTATTTGCAAAATGTAGGAAGCTCAGAGAAGAGCAACACAAATGGTCAGATGACCTGAGGGACTGAACTAAAAGAAAAAAATAATAGCCCTGATTTTCATTTATACTAATTCCCCTTTACAGCATTCTAGCAGTGTAAAGAGTAATTGGAATTCACGCCACTATTGTGCTGCACAGTGGCTTTAGGATAAATGAGAAGTGTGCCCCAAAAGAGCTAAACATTTATAGCTTGGGTAGGTATGTGAACACTGAGAGATGGATGAAATCTGCAAATATTTGCAGACTGTGATCTCCACAAGCCTCATTTTCCTCCTTTGAACAGGTGTATCTAAATTAAATTGCATGCAAGTTTACTCCTGTCCTGCAATGCGAGAGGTGAAAGGAGAAGAATTACTTAATATAAAAGAGGGTGTGTAAATGGACGTAACAGGATAACGCTGAGAAAGGGAAGAAATAGTATGAACTGTCTGAAGGAGACGTCTAATGTACTGGGCAATAATTTCAGCAGCAGAAGCCCATGCCTGTTACATTTAGAATTACACTGAATAAGATGCTGATGTTTAATAGGGAACAGTGCTGTACTGGAAGTTTGATGGACCACAGTGCTACACCAACTGAAGCTTCTGAAGCCTGACTCTTTTTCTCTGGTACCACTCACCATACTACAAGGATCGTGCAAACCCCTGAAGCCTGTGTGGCTAGATGGCACATGGGTCAACTCCAGGACTGATTGAAATTTTTCAGTTGAAACTGTATCTTAATGGAAATTAAGTTTTCAACTCAATGATTTCTTTTCACAAAAAGGTGACTCCTATTCATAGGATATTTTGATATTAAATCTAAAGAGTTTTCTGGTGAAACTTGGAAAATCTCCCAAGAGTAATCATTGCAAGAGATTTCTCTGACACACCATGACGTATCTTAAAAGATGTAGGGTGGGTCTACACTTGCCCCCAACTTCGAAGGGGGCATGTTAATCAGGGCGATGGGAGATTACTAATGAAGTGTTGCGGTGAGTACACATCGCTTCATTAGGCTAATTCTCCCCTGCAGCAACATTGAAACATCAGACTTCAAAGTTCTGGCATGCATGGAGCCGCGGGTACTTAAAGTGCTCACGCTACTTCAAAGTACCTTTACTGCTCAAAATTTTGGAATGGGACTTCGAAGTAGCACAGGCACTTTGAAGTGCCTGTTGGTACATGCATGCCAGCACTTTGAAGTTTGAAGCTTTGAACTTGCTGTGGAGGAGAATTAACCTAATGAAGTGCTGCGTATTCACCACAGCACTTCATTAGTAATCTCCCATCACCCTGATTAATATGCCCCCTTTGAAATTGGTGGCAAGTGTCGACAAGCCCATAGGGTAGCTGGAGACCCTGGCTAGTAGATGAAAATGGCAGCATAAAGCACCAAAACTATAAACTTTCACAAGGCACTGCAGCATCCTTTTGAATCAAAATATTATGGGCCAAAGTACTTGGGTTTCTTGATATTTCACTGAAAAGATTCCCTGAAGAAAACTTTGATGAAAATGAAAACATGATTCTGTTGACATTTTTAGTGGGGTGAAAAGATATTTTACCAGATTTAGCCAACCAGTTCTGGAAATCCACAGGTGCCCTACCAGTGGAGCTGTTAAGAAGGGACTATTGGAAGTAGATGGAGGACTCATGGATATGATCTCTGCACCACTCTTACAGCTCTATGCAGATCCTTGATCCTTTTCTTCACACTGCTGGGAACATGGAGATGCTTCCATTTCTAGGGTGGTTTGAACCTTGTTCTGCAACTATGGGAAAGGACAGAGGGTGAGGTCCATAAACTTATTGGTGGGGCAGATTGTCAGTGGGGGGGATAGATGTCTCCCTTCCTGGCGCTATGAAAGTTGTCCTTCAGCAAGGTGGGCCTGATATGGCACTCCTGAGCGATAGTTTCTAAACAAAAAAGCAGTCCAGTAGCACTTTAAAGACTAACAAAATAATTTATTAGATGACGAGCTTTCGTGGAACAGACCCACTCCCACGAAAGCTCATCACCTAATAAATTATTTTGTTCGTCTTTAAAGTGCTACTGGACTGTTTTTTTGTTTTGATAGTACACAGACTAGCACAGCTATCTGTCTGTTACTGAGTGAGAGGGAATATTCTAATATAGGTAGTGTGCCCTATCAGCTAATCATCCTTTCATTATCCCCAAGTGCCAGTGGGGATGAGTCTTGTACAGATCTCAGGGAGTGGATTGGCAGCATGTTAGGCGTTATGGGGTTGCTCCAAATGGTGCCTTCTTGGATTCTCAGTAGGATTTCACATCAGTGGAATCATAGGAACTACACTTGATATTAAGCGCAAAGGCTGCAAAGCAAGGGGTCATCAAGTCCAGTCGCCTGGACCCAACACTCAGAATTGTTGACCTCTATTAGACCTTTACTGGCAACCACTTCTGGTCTGCCACACACCCGAACAGGAAGTTTTTCCTAACGTCCAACCAAGACCTCTCTTGCTGCAATTTAAACCCATTGCTTCTTGTCCCATAATTAGAGATTAAGGAGAATGATTTTTCTCCCTCCTTGTAATTCCTTTTTAGGTATCTGAACACTGTTGTCAGGTCCTTTCTCAGTCTTCTCCAGATGGGATTCATTCCTCCAGGAGGTCCCATGTCACTTGTGGATTTTAGGGTCATAAGAAACCATTGTAATCATCATCTGTCCCTCAGTGTTACACAAGGATAGAATTTTGCCATGCAATTCCTGTTGAGGATAGAGTTATTCCTCCTTGGTATTCAAGTGAAAACTGTCACACTCATTAACTTATAGAAGTTGTGGTGGAATTAGAGCATATCTTTTAGAAAGCCATCTAATTAAAGACTCCAAGTCATGATGAATTTACCACTTCTTCTGGTAATTTGTTCCAATGCTTATTTACCTTTGCTGTTATAAAACAGCATCTTATTTCTAAATGGTTTTTTTGCTAGTACAACCTACAGCCATTGCATTTGGTCCTATTGTAAATGTAAGTTTCACTTGTCTAAGCCGGGTTTTGGTTGTTATCATGTCAGTATAGCAGCATTCACTTCTAGTCAGTCAAGGAACTTATCCTTGGCCTGATGTCATTATTGACCTTCTACTGTTTCCTTTAGAGAGCAAATCCTTGACCCTCTTACTGCCTTCTGGAGAGCTCATTATTGGTTTGGGTCTAGCTGAGGGAATAACTTTCAATTAATAATTTATTCAGGGGATGTATCCTATTTTTCTGCATACAGGATATACCCATTCAGACTGTGATTTCCTCAAATGTATCTCTTGTTTGCATTTACTTAACTAATATTTTTTTAATCTTTCTACCTCACCTCCCCCCAATCGTTTGACACTAAATGTTTTAAAATCAAGCTTGGATACTTGGTTGTAATTGGTTGGATAAGTCTAACTGTATTATTTCTGTTCCTTGTTTACATAAACCCACATGTACTCCTGGAATGAAAAAATGGATATGTGATTCTGCAAATACTTATGCACATGACAAGTAGTCTGTATCCTTTAAAAACAATCAAGTGTTTGTGGGAAAGTGAGTCCAAAAAAGTATAAATGAAAAAAAAATCCATGCAAAAAGGCTGGACACACATTCACAGAAAATGAATTGCAGCAGAGTACAGCTAAGTATACTAAATTTATATACCTTATACCATTAGTGCAATTGTCTAAAAATTCATTTTAAAATAACTGTAGAAGAATTATTTGATCTAAAGTTATTCAGTGGCAGGGAGGTACCCCAGAAACTCAATTTGAATCATATTGCAATTGTCCATATCAGATCAAAACTGTAGATATTGCTATATATGACTCCAATTTAGGAAAGTATCCTTATTCAGTAAAGCTTGCAAAGGAAATGGTTAATACTAAACGTGAGCTTAACCCTCCATTAGATTCAATAATTCTTAAGCACATGCTTAAAATTACTTCCTGAATCCATGTCAGCAGTGGACTCACTTCCTAAAATGACAGTAAAAGCCCATAACCTAGTATTTATGTAACAAAACCATATAACAAGAAAACAAATACACAGCATTCACATCATAAGATTTTCAACTTTAACAGAGTATGCATAATATACATCATAATTCAGTAATGCATGATTGATGTTTAAATAATCTCTTGAGGTGACAGATATGATAAACATATAAAAAGCAAATTTTGAGATGTGGTTTCAACTACAGTGCTTTATGTTTTGTTGCTGATTTTTATATATGAGCCATGGAAATTTTAAATTAAGGCAGGTGTCCCCTTTAATTTATTGCTAGGTGGAAAATACACTTTTTCTGTACTCAGAGGGTTTATTCAACTTAACTCTGTAATTGCTAGCAATATACAAGCTCATTATATTACAATTTAGTGTATTTAGCACCAGCTGTTATGGAGTTAATATGGGAGCCAGCAGAAAGTGATATATAGCACATCATGTATTGAACATGGATGTGATCATAACATTAAAATACACCTTCTCTGAATCTACATATATGTTAATTTCCATAGCATTATACAGTTATTTATCAGTACAATATTTTAAAGGATATTTGAAACACCTGAAAAACCACCTTATTTTGACAAAATGTGAAACTGTACATCCAAAGTACCCTCAAAAACAAATTGTATAATTGTTCTTTAATATCTGAGAGTAAGTATCTTATAATAGAGCATAGTTCTGGCTATATCTATCAATACATACCACTTATATCACCATAGGAAAGATGCAATTCTTTTAATTATTGACCAGGACTTGTGAGTGATATGAGGAAAATTGTTGAATATGCTTCTTTGTTATGATCTGTAAATCAGTATTACTTGTTTTTATGCAATCCTAATGATTAGACAAACCCTTACACACCTAATGGGATATAAACCTGATATGGGAAAAGTCATAAGAAATGAAAGTTCTAATAACTTTCACAAATGTTCATTGAGTAAAAAATAGATGTAAAGAACTGGTCCGTCCTAGACAGGGGGAGCCCCACTGAGGTAGGTAAGAGACAAACTTTTCAGGATTGAACCCTGAGTACATACAAGTTATTGTAATACAAATTGTGCAGATCTGTCTTTGTGTTTACACTGTTTTAAAAGAGTAGTTGCCATGGCAATACAGCCTCTTTTAAATATTTTTCAATATGAGGATTAGAGATTAAGAACCCTGTTTCTAAAATACTTGCATACCCATCTGTATACTTCTGACACAAACAAATTACTCTTATGGTACATGAAAAGTCTCTCTTTCTTCTAGTATTCATAGAATGTGTGTTCTGTTTTTCAAATGGATTAAATCCAAAATAGTTCTTTCAGTTAAAATTTTTTTCTGGGGTGGACAAGATACTTCTAAAAATAAGGAGAGAGAAGTTATTCTTATTTTTAGTAAGTATCCATATAAGTATGAATTTCTATGGTCTGACAAAGGTAAATTCAAATGTTTTTGAAAATTTGCCATATACTAAGCAGTAGTGCAAGCAGCAGATATCCTCTTTGATGCTGAATCATCCTACCTGTCTCATCTTCACGTTTATTTGCACTGTACATTGGTCTCTGAGACCTTGATTCAGGGAAGCGTTTAAGCATATGTTTAATTTCATCCTTATTAAGAGAGTATTTTATGGGTGCTTAACTGTAGATATGGGTTAAGGTTCCATTCAGTAACTTAGTGGGACCTAACAACATTCCTGGCATGCTGTCATGAAGCAGAGTCTGTTCATCTTACAGAAAGCAAAGGGTTTTTTTTTTCATATTCTAATATTTCTTCTCTTTCATCTTAGTAAGTGGTGTAAAAGGTTCTTTATCTTATTTTCCTCCAGTGAGATCTCTTGATTTGGGATATCCCCTCCAACCACTCTTCCTACTCTTTCCTTGTTTTTCCCTTCACACACCTACAAGGTTTTTGAGGTATTGTGAAGATATGGGTCTTAAACATAGCCCTGAATGTGGAAAGATTGTATCCCTTCTAATATTTTGAGTTAGCTCGGGTGTGGACAAAGCACTCCACCCTTTATTCACAAAAATCACTCTTGCTGAAAAGTTCCACTGTTACTTGTGATTGCATTTGCAGTATCGCCAACTCCAATTGTTCAAAAATTACCAGTCAAGCCCAAGAGATATCAGGGTTTTTAAAAAGAGTAGATTTGGCTTGCTGTTCATTTGTCTTCAGGTTTCTGGGCCTTTAGCATATACTCAGATGACATTTTTCAACCTTTCTGGTGCAATCAGGAGGTCTAGAAACTTTATATTCTTTATATTCTTTTCTAAATGTTAAGATGCTAATGTTGTTCCATCAGGGTGAACATCAGATGTTGTGTGTTTGTGACAGAACCATAGGACTTGCCGTATCACCAACAGCTGACTTTCAAAAATCATGAATCAGGCCCCAACACTCATGAGATTGGCTTAAAAATGATGGTTCTTTCAATTTGACTTCTGGTTTCTAAGCTATTAGGCTACAATGGGTTAGGGTTTTCTAGGCTAGAAACTTACATTAAAAAAACAGGCAGCTGGGGTTCTTTGGTAACCATCTGCAGCCAGGAACTGGGACTGAAGGAAAACTGCCAAATATTGTGGGGTTGTATTTGTTGTTGTAAGTCCTGATCATTGAGGACAACACAGTTCCTAGGGTAAGCTGGGTGTAGGCTTTGGTGATCAAGACTTGGACTTCGAATTTGGTTCGATGTACCCTGTGCAGTGGGTCCTGGAATACCAGCATGTTGTCTTTGCATCAACTTGTCCTGCTTCTCAGACAGGCTGCCACACTTGGTATAAGGGGGAGCTTTTTAGTACATAATTCTTACATGAAGAAGTTTGCAGTGCATAAAATCATATTACCAGATTAATTTTCTCCCCTCCCCAGACATTGAGGGGTTCAGTTTGGCTTCTGCTAAAACAGATTTTATCTGTTTTAATTAGTTTAAGGCATGTTTTCATTTATCCTATTGTGCTGAGTACATCTAGTAGTGGAGAACCAAAGAACATGATATGATATTGCACATAGGTTAAAACAATGAAAAGCTAATTGGAAACAGTGAAATAACTATAATCTGTTAATATGTATGTTTTATATTCTGTAGGTTATGGAAGTTAGATTAATATAAGATGCTGCTTAATAGAATTGCAAATGCTGTCTGAAAACACTTTCATATAGTGGTAAGGACACTGAAAAGGGATTTTGCTAGAAATCCAAGACATCTAAATTACAATGGAATGTTTCCTGCTGTGAGGGGAAAAAAATCCCTGAACATTTTAGTGCCATACCCTGTTGTTGACATGGGAATGCTATTTATTTCATGTTCTAGTTCACTTGGAAAAAGGCCTCTTAGTAATGGAGAATGACGTATTTTTATTCCTATTAATTAACACCCTTATTTTATTTTTATTATTTGGAGATCACAGGACATCTTTACTTAAGGGTGAATTCTGCACCATTGAAGTCAATGGGAACTTTGCTGTTAGCTTCCAGGGGAGCAGGTTCAAGGTCATAGTGAAAAAGGGTTGTCTAAATTATTGCTGGCAGAGGTAGGAAGTTGGTTTGTGGTATCCTTATCTATGGGAGAGTACTCCAGGGTTGAAATTTATTCCACTCACATAATTTATAGCATTAAGGTTCTGTACTGGTTGAGCACTGAAAGGCTGGCGAGCGTGGGGTGAAATCAAGCCCCTGGATTCTGGCCACAGTTTTGCCTATACACTGGAAAAGCAGCCAGAGCTCCTCTGGGCCACTTGCATTGGGTGTTGGGTTAATGGGATCTGAGACTGATGGCCCCTCCTCTAGCCTCCCCCTTGGTGGCTTTCTGTAACACCAGAGCATCAGATGGGATTGTGAAGAAATCTAATCTCCCTGCAGTCTCCCCATTGCAGTCTGTACGCTGGCACAAGCACTGCTGAGGATCTTGTGCTTGTCCACCATCCTAGGAGTCAGGCCAGGTCTACACTAGGAGGTAAAATCGATTTTAGATATACAAATCCAGCTATGAGAATTGTGTAGCTGGAGTTAACTTATCTAAAATTGATTTTTGCCACCATCTACCTAGTGAGAGGTTGATGGGAGAAACTCTCTTGTCAACTTGCCTTAACCTCATGACTGCCAGGAGTACCTGGGTCAACAATGATGTCGTGACAGTGTGATTTAGCGTGTACTCACTAGGTGAGCTAAATTGAACTCTGGAAAATCGACTGCCAATGTGTTGAGCTTACCATATGTGTAGACATATCCTCAGTTTCTCCCTCTGATATTAACCCCAGTACGCAATCTATGGATGGAGTCACTGTACCCTATTTAGTTTTCAGATGTCATATATTTTCCTACTTTCCCATATTAGTAATTGTCTAGGTTTTGGAAAAGCTTAATCCAGAAATTGGATTTACCAAAATTCAGTCTAATTGGTAGTCACTCATCTAATTACCTTGTCCCTGACATTTGTCTTACTCATTGGAATTTACATACAGTACAAGTGTAGAAAATTATTTTATTTTAAAGACTTTTGATATTTTGTCCCTCAAATGGTATTTCTGCAAGTAAGTGGCAAAATCCTGACTTCAGAATTTTCATTTGTCCATAAGAATTCAGCTTTTGATAGTGCTAGTTTGCTGACACAGTGAGTGTTTTTATGTAAAAATGGGTTAATTTGTATACATATTTGCTAATTGTTGAGAAATTCATGGACCTTTTTTAAAATGTTGCATTCCTTTGAAGGAACAGCGTCTCTCAGTAAAAATATGGATGGTAAAAGTGGGGATAGTTCTCACAATTCTTGCTGGAAAAACACAGATAAATGAACACAGTGTCATCCTGCCAGCCCACATCCATTCTGTGTTCCACAGGCATTTGTATAAGCAAACATTTGGTATGCTGTGCTTTCAGTTGTTATGATTAAAAATTTTGTATATACTTTTTAAAATCCGATTATAGTAGAACATAACTTTTCCTGACTTTCTGTTTTTCCTGGAAAGTATTAAAAGAATGATATTCAATAGACTAGGAGAGCCTGTGAAGCAAAATAATTTTATTTTTTCCTAAATACAGTAACTTGTTAAATAATACAAGATATCTTAAATTAGTAAAAAATGTGTTAAAATTTCAATGCTGTTTTAAACTTTTATGTACTATAATGTGGCAGCTCTCAAATGTCTTTATGTAATATCAAATGTTATACTTATCCAGAGCAGATTTATCTATTTAGATCATACAAGTAATTGTATTGAAGAATAATATTGTAATGCCATTCAGAAAAAATTGAAAATCAGAAAAAATGTATACATGGGTGAATAAACCATAAGAGAGAGTGCGTGTGTGTGTGTGAAATGTGTATATAAAACACACATTTATATACTGATATTTTCTTACAAAATTCAGATTAGAATGTTGTAGTTACTGTAAGACAAATGTGTTGTAAGTATAGATACATGTTCAGCTCTGGCTCTGGATGTTCATAAGTAGATTTTAAATAGCTAATATTTACAGTGTATGGAGCTCAATTCTGCTTAAAATTATCAAAGTCAGGAGCATTTAGGACACTCAATGTGAGTCTTGTGTTTTCCTTGTTCTGTGCCATCTTTTGTATAATCGTCTGTCAGGTCAGCACAAAAGCATATTTTAATGTTTTTATATCAGTATCAGTTTTGCTTCAGAACAAGGACTGTATTATTTGTTCCTAAGTCTGTTAAAATAAATTAAATTTTGGTCTAATGTAGAATTAAAATAAATAACCTTCCAAAAACTAAGACCCATCCTAGTGACTGTTTGAAAATTCCAGAGATGCAGCACAATGGAATGACCATCATTACAGTGGAAAATGTGCATAGTTATTTTCAACAGGGAATGAAAGCAGAAATGGCAAAGTGAAATAACAATGGGCTGATTGCTTCCTTTTTCCTTTTTTTTTTTTTTTGGTAGTTTAACGTTACATTAAAGAGAACAACCCGATTTTCTACATTTTCCCCCTATTTTCTTGTCATGGATATATTAGCATTACATGATGCATACTAATTATAAAGTTGGCTGTAACAAGAGTTCCTCTTGTGAATCCATTTAAGAACTGATTGTTTACTATCTTTTTCTGTAAGTATAAAATTTTAATTATGCCACTGACAGGAACTGTGCGTGATACAGTGCTCTACATTTATCACTGGGAGAGGGCCAGTTGCAGAGCTGTTTGACTTTGGAGAAATCCTGATGCGTTTGCAATGTTGAGCAGCAGGTGCCACATTATTATGTACAGAAAAGCAATTAGGAAGCATATTGGATGAATGGGGAGTGCATTAATATTAGCAAGTACATTTGTCAGTGGTTTTGATGCGAGTCTTTTTCTTTTCTTTATGCAACATTAAGATTGTGGCTCTCATAAATTCTCCCCTTAAATTGCCATCTGTTCCCTTGTCATGCAGCAGTGAGGTAGAGAAAAGTTTTCTTGACAAAATGAAAAGAATTTCTTTTATTTAAAGTAGAAGCAAAGGAGCTTATACAAAGTGCAAGAATTGTAGGTTATGTAATTGAGCTTTGCATGTGTTAAGTAATTACCTTTGAATGTAACATTAACTGTGGAACAGCTAGATTCCACACACCCCCACTTGATTTTGTTTTTTTTTTTAAATCATTTAATGTATTTTTAAATATACAGCATGAAACAATTCTAACTAGATTATACTGGGTTGCTGTCCTGCCAACCTTATTTATGAAATACTTTAATGGGAATTTCGCTGATCAGGCTCTGCGGGCATAGACCACTGGTCCATGGTCAGACGTGTGAACATAGGAGACTATCTTTCTCATGTTACCAAAACAGAAAAATATATCTTTCAGAATTTAGTTCCTGTTTCGAAATGGGTCATACTGATGGTGGTGGTGACGTCAACAGCAAACTGTTCAATGTCTTAAGGGAACTAGTGAACTCTGAAAAGCTTTGCAATGTTTATTTTACATTAGATTTAGTTTTAGGGCACTTTCTAAATTCCAGTTTATTTCTGTTGCAAGGAGATTTTGTTTGAGGAAGGCTGACAAGTCTCTCCCCAATACCATGGCTAACTTAGTGACTGAGAGGGAAGTTTAGGATTTGGAAAAAAGAAAAGACATAGGAAAAACAATTGTAAGATGTGCTCGCCTGCTTGGCACAAATATGCTTGTCTGGAGAAAGAAAACAGGGTTAAATGTTCTCTGGTACCTCTAATTTCTACATGTGCCTTTGTGGTAGAAAACACGGAATCGGCATATACCACTGATATCCCTCTATATGTATGCATCAGGTCTATTCAGCACCCCATTCCTCTGGTGTTACACTGATGGTAATCTGTTGACTGATGGATTTAACAGGCTTAAAACAGTAGTAACACACCAGTGAATCAGAACTGTCATGTGAACGAGCACGGAGTTGTCATCTGGGTCCAGTTTTCACATGCTCTTCAGTTTTTTGTGCACCTGGCAGTCAACCTCTGAATATCAGTCCTACTTTTGAGCTGTGTCAGTAGCAGAGCTTAACATCTTTTCCATGTATGTCTTTCCTCTTCTCCCATTGAGCAAACTCTTCAAAGACCAAAGAGATCTGTTTTAGAGATAACTTGAACTAAAAATCTGGCAGCATGAGTTACAAGCAGCAGCCGCAGCACTCCAATGATACTGTAAGCTAGATTGTGAATCATCAGAATACAGTACATCTTAGAAACTGAGTTGGAACTGGGCTGTTTGTGTTGTGTCAGGGAAAGAGAGAGAGAAACACTGAAGATCCTTTAATGAAGGACCTAAAAAAGGGAAAATATAAAGGAAATCAATTAAAAAAAAAGAAAAAGAAAAAATGGGAGTTTTGGGTTCAGAACTCTATGTTGGTTGCTGCAAACCTCAACATGTTTTTTTAAATATCGGCTACCTGAGTCCTTCCTATATTTACAGACATACCAATCCAAATCTTTGCTATTAGCTGTCTGTGTAAGAAGAGTGATAGCTACCATAGACTATACACCCCTAATATCCTCATCCCAGTTGCACTCTGAATATGGACAGCATTACGAGCTCATTAATTTTTCATTCTCATTTTAATTGTCTTCCTTCCTTGTATCTGGTCTTGCAGGGTTAAATTCACCTAAGTATGGAGGTTCTGTGCATGTTTCCTCTGTACCATTTAAGCTCTTGGCATCCTGCCATTGGACAGGATTGGTGTAAGAAGGTGCATGAAGGAGCTGCGCAAGGATGCCATTACATCCTCTGCTCAGTGCTGCTCAGAGCTCGTTGCTGCTGATGCTGAACTGGTGTGGGTGGGTTTAATAACATTTCATTTGTTTAAGGGGAGCCGACAGACATGCAGTGCCCCTGGGCAAGATGGGCAGGGGGAGCTCTGCACTCCCAAAAGGGGCAGGACAGGGGGCAGCCAGTCTTCAGTGCTATCCAGAGCCTGCCACACTGGCCCTTCCATCCCCTACACAGCCCTGAGAGCTGCCTGGAGCATGAGGCATGGCATTCCAGAGATGAGTTAAAGGGACTGGGGGTCTTGCTGCTGCCGCTCCAGTGCTAGTGGTGGCAGCAGCCAAGATCACTGGGCCTCAGGGTAATTGCCCACTTTGCCCCCTCCCCCATCAGTGGGCCTGCTTGTTTAAAGACAACATAGGAGAACAACTACTATTTCAAACCATTTGCTGGAATAGTAATCACACACTGCCTGGGAAGCAGGCCATTGCTTTCTTGGTCTTATGTATTTGTAATGCAGTGGGGTTCACTGACCATCACAGCATCTCCCTCTGGTTACACCAGGAATTAGTTCTGACTTTTGAGCATCCCACCTTCTGGCAGGGGTCTTGCCCATCGTTGCTCCATTCTCCACTTTGCTGTCTCCATCCTCTGCCTCTGGATCCTCATCACTTCCTGGACCACACTGTGCTCTTCAGGATACTGCCGTCTGTCAGTCTTCACTACTCTCCCCTTTATGGGGATTATCAGCAGTCCTACATCTTGGCACCTGCCATTGCAGCAGACTGCAGCCAAGGTCTAGCCCCTTACCCCAGGGACAAGCTGCGGTCTACATTGGCCATACCCCATGCTGTCAAGGTGCAGTGCAAGGGGAGAAGAAAGGGACCCAGGCACACCTGCTATTCTGGGTCCCAACCCAGGGACCCTCTGATGGCAGCCATCTCCTGCCTTCCTTCTCTCCCTTTTACTACTTCATCTCTGTGACTCTTGGACCTTCTTGGCCTTTGTATCAAGTCTACAGACTAGCAGGTAACAAGCTAGAGCCTCTCTCCAGCTCCCCTGAGCCTCCTCAGCAATGTTCTCTCCAGTTCTCCTAGAGCAAGTTCCTTTCAGCCCTGTAACTTTTTATGGGGCCCATCCTGGCCCTGATTAGCTGACAGCTCCCTGGCCTAATTGGTGGGGATTGCACAAGCCTCCCCTGGTTTGTCTGTAACCCTGTCCCTGTTGGATTGGGCTACAACACCACTACAGAAGCATCTGTCAGTAGTTATCTCCGCTTCTTGCACGGGCTTCCTTGTTTCATCTTTACTTTTCTCTTCACTTCATTCTGTAGTTTCTCCAGTCCTGTGATATAATTGATGCTTTAGTTACCTCGCTATGAGCCTCTTTTTCTCCTCATTGCTTTTCATATTCCCATGTTCATACACATTTTTTTTAAAATGTGTTGAGCCAGATCCTTAGCTGGTGTAAATTGCTGCTGTTTGATTGATGTCTGGGGCTGAGGGTGGGGCGTGGGGCGGGGGCAGGCTTGTATGTGCACTAACTGAGGAATTGGAGGAGCATATTTATTGTTAGGTGGCTGGAATAATCTTCAGTTATAGGAGAAGGATGAGTTTTGGGAAGCCACAGAGCCTTTCTTCAGGTTTTCCACATCTTTGGTGTATTTGAGAATAAACATTTTTGAATTTTTCTTCTTTTGGGTCTGTTTCCTTTACAAACGCAACTAAATGAGGGTATTTTGTGGCTTGATATCTGAGCTGTTCCTTGACATGCTGGATGAAGTGGTCATGTTGATTCTTTTAGATTTGTCAGCAGTTTGTTGGATTTTTTCTTTAACTAGTGCTCAAGTGGTTGTATTGACTTGCTTGTGGGCTTGAGCAAAGGTAGATGGAGTTCGTCTTTAATGGCTTGGGTAGCTTTCTGAGGTTGTATATAAGCAATTGTTCCACTTCTCTAGTCATTCTGCCCTGTTTGGTAACATTAGACCATATAAAGAAGGCCACCAGGGGTGTTACTGAGGTGATAGTGTTGTGATGCATTCATTGTGCTGATTGCCCACGGTTCTGTATCTTCATATCTGACCCAGCCAGGGCAATGGAACAAATAATGTAGAGTCTGCATGAACTTTAGAGTAGGATGAAGGTTGACAGGCTAAAATTTAATCAAGGCAAGACTCACACTTATCAGGTTGGTGAAATGGGAACAGTTGTCTAAACTTGGTTGTAGTAGGAAGCAGTGAAGATTGATGGCAGTCTGAAGGGCTGTCTGAACTTATATTGGTGCCTATGATTGGGAGAGCTTCAACACCTTATAGAATCCCATGACTCATTGGTACTACAAGTATTCCTTACCCTAGCAAGCATCCCTAGTGACTTCCCAGAGAAGAGTTTGCAAGATTGGCCCCTAATTATATAATGTTACTCCTTTTTAGATTCTACTTTCTACATATTTATGTAAGGAAGCAGACATTGTTTTATTTGTTCCTTCTAGTTAGTTACTGTCTCTCATATACAATTGTTTCCATATCTTGACTATGGGCCAAAGAGCTATTCCTATGCAAGAGATGAAACTTGGCCCTAAGTGGTTCGCTCTCCTCTGTGATAGATTATATCAAATTCTTCCATTAGTTTCTTTAGACCTTTTATTATCTTTATGTTTGGGCCACACTGAGTCTATCTTAAAGGTTGTTTCTCCAAGGTGTCTTCAATCACTATCTAACCTTTACACACAGCATAAGGCTATTCCTTCTCCTTCTGTTCCATTTAATTTCTTCTAAGCAGTGTGTACATCTCAGCATTTGATTCAGTTTTTTATTCCTCTTCCAGTAAATAATAACAAAATTCCCTCTGTGCACGCACACTTCTGTTGTTCTCTTTTTAAACATTACTGCTGAAGTCAGGCCATTGTTTTTCCTATTAGGTGTGTCTTCCTTTTCTACTTTACTGGTTTCTTTCTTTAAATACTGTTCTTTTGCCAGTGTCTCTTCTGATTTGCCTGCTTTGCCAGATTAAACATTCATTTACAAGTTTGTGTCTTCTCTGTATCCAGTACTTTGATGACCCTTCAATTCAGAAGTAGCTCCTCTTATGTGAGTAGATTACATCGGTTGAAAAAACAGCCCCAATCCACACAAAATTCATTCCAATAACATCAATAGTTGCAAATTCATCTGAGATTCATGTGAATGTCATAGACTATGAGTTACAATGTAAGCATCAGTTAATGGACACTCACAGTAAAGTGTTCCCTATCAAATAATACATCACCTAGCTACACAAAGTGGTTTATGTATTTTTTCTTCCTCTATGATTTCAGCATGGCCAGAGAAGGTATCTAACAATATGATTGCCTGGCTCTGCAGAGTATTTCTTTTGCAACCAGCACTGCATAATGTTTTATTAATGCATTTTTAAATAATTTATCTTTAAACCATTGTTTAATGGATATATTCTTATTTAGAATTTGATAGTCTAGGAGGTAGGCTTGACGTCAAGTTCCTGTTTGCACTCTGACCAAATTTCTCTTAGGAACATATATATATTTTTAAACCCTGTTACCTAAACAGTAAATTTGTAATTTTTCATTTCTACCTTTAATTATATGGATTATAATGAAAAATATCAACACTAATCTTTATCAAAACATTTTAGGCAGTGCATATAAGATATAGTGTAGCTTTCTTCATGTGTATCCCTGTTCCTAGTAGCTGTGTCTACACTTACCTTCCTCTTTCAAAAGAGGCATGCAAATGAAGGAAATAAAAATGCAAATGAGGCACTGATTTACTTATAATGCACCTCATTTGCATATTCTCCTTTCAAAAGAAAAAAAGGAGCGTAGATGGGGTTCTTTTGAAAATAAATGCCATCTTCGAAAGAACCCTTCTTCCTATTTTGTTTCAAATGCGATTTGGGGAGGAAAGGAATTTTTTGGATGCAGTTTGTGCCCTGGGGTGCTACGTGGAAGGGGCTGACACCTCTCCTTTAGTGCAGAGATGGCAAAGGTGGAAGAGACAACTACCACACTGGATCAGCAGCATGCTCCATGTGGTCATTATTCCATCTCTGACAATGACTAGTACCAGATGCTGCAGAAAAAGCAAGAAACTGAAGAATGGAAATATATATATATATATGCAGAGAGGGGCACGAGCAGAGGAAATAGCCTGTGTCCTTTCTACCTCCTACCTCACTGAACAGGGAATAGAAATAATGTGCTCCAATATGAACAATGCTGGGTAATTTCTTCCATTGAAGTCCGTGGCAGAATCTCCATTGATTTGAATAAATGTAGGATTCTACTTTTAGTCATAAACATGAAGTGAAAGGAATTAAAAAGCATAGTAACAATGTGATTACAGTTGGCTACACGCACATAGTACATATAAACTCTGTTAAACCTTGTCACCTAAATAGTAAATTTTCTAATTTTTCATCTCTAACTTTAATTATATGGGTTATATTTGAAAAACATCAACACTAATTCCTCAGCTATAGCTCTTCCAGAAGGCATCTCTGTCTCAGTTCAGTAAATAAAGACTTTCAGGAAACTGGTCTTTACCCTTTTTTATTCTCCAAATATTTTAATTTTAATTTCTGTATTCCTGTCCACTGCCAAGTGTATTTGTCTTGCTGACCACTTCAGGTAGTACAAAGCAAAAAACATGTTAAATTTTTACAAAGTAGAAGTTTTTGCTAACATATTGTGCTTAATTCACTGTGAAAACAGGAAAATACATTGTACTATTTTCTTAAATATATTTTTTAAATCCAGACATATTGAAAATATATTCTGTGATCCATATTTTTTCATGATCAGTAATAATTTTTATTTAACAAAGTATTTGGCAAAATAAAAGCTTACATATTCACCATAAAAACCATTGTGTAACATGGCCATATCTGTATTAAAAATAGCTTCTCAAGACAACACTTTGATGGGGTGTTCCTTTAAGTTTTAAAGACACATGCTGCACACATTAAAGTAGTCTGTGAACTTTACAGTATTTACCTTGTTTAATGGGAAATGTTTTCCTCATTTTTTCACTCTGACTTTTTTTCTACTGTACAATGTTTCTGTGTTCTTTTTCTATTTAAAATTTAAAGAGCTACATTTGGGAGAGGAACAATGTAGGTAAAGGAGACCCCTGGAGTGTGTCTGATGTGAAAGTTCTCTTCTGTGCCACCATTTTTTCTCCTGCTGGGGAAGAGCTAAATGACAGTGCCTTATACTTTACTGAATAAAGCCTAACACAGTTTCCTGCTGTGAGCATGTGATCAGTTTTTATGTTTGATTTTTGCACACAACTACACTACTGCAAGCTTACCCATAGACTAGGCAAACACTTAATACAGGAACTATTGTTGACTCAGACATTAAACTAGCCCTGATTAATCACACGAAGCAGGAGATTTTAAAGATTGTCCCTTTGTGTTCAGCGGTACCACAGTCCTTTTTGTTCTACCTGTTTTTAGTTTCCCATGATCAATTTATTTTCTGGCTAATTCTGATCTACAGAGAGACGTTGGAAGATGTGTGACTGTATGTCACTGTCAAGGGAACTGAACTCTATACTGTGGTCTGATACTACAACCCTTGCGCCTGCACGTAATCCTTATGTAGTACTATTGACATCAGCAGGAGTAAAGGTTACAGGAACTGGACCCTGATTGTTACATGTGCAGTATGATTAATAGAGACAACATTTATAATAGTCTTTGGTAAGGTATTTGAATGCAATTTTTTTAAAAAAAATAGCTATTAAAATATAAGTGTGTTCATCCTCTGAACAGAAGATTACTTTAGTTTTAACATTATCAAACCTGTTATGAGTCAATTCTTTAGATAACAATCAAATGAATAAATATTTTTCCTTTATTTTAATCAAAACATTGGAACAACTGATGTGAAAGCTGCAGATGTGCTGGCACATTCTTTGAGGGTGTCTTGATATCTGTGAAAAACCCAGAACTCATAACATCCTTCTTACTGGCTCACTGAACATCAGAAAAAAATAGGTCCTGAAGGAATACAGCCAGAGACAAAGAAAAAAAGATACTTTATTTCTAGTGATCAGATGACATAATTGTTGGTTGGTGTTTAGTGGTTTGGCATGTGAGAGGAGGAGGGTAATAATTTCTGAATAACTGGGCACCATCTCAAATCACCAAGGGGGCCAGATTCTTTTAGCATCAATGACTGTTCGGTCGTGGCTTTCAGTGAGAGAAGGACTGGGTGCTTTTATAAGAGGAAAAAAAGGCTAATGTCATGAAAGACTCCTGATCCTCGGAATGAAGCAGCTCGCCCCCTGCAGGCTCACTGGATCTCCATGAGTGCCACGACTTGTATTTGCAAGGCTGTTTGCCAGGCTTTGTGTTAAAAACTCACAGATGCCCCAAAGTACAAATAATGTTGTGAATGTTACACAGTTTTGTCAACAAAGGCTAGACAATTCAGAACCGAGACCAAATCAAGCTCATTTTACTTTCATTTCATGAATTCCACTCTGTTTTGTGGTGTCAAAACATCAGTATTCGTCAAACAAATTTTCTGCGTGCATTTTCTTTTGTTATATTAAAAAGTAAAGAGCGTTCATAGAAGGGTTATGAACTGCATATTAATTAGGGATGTGCAGACTGCCTGCTACTATGAGTCAGACGATAGAGTGTTGTACTGTATTCAGAACTGTTTGGGGGAGAAATAGGAAGGGTCAGATTTGGGAATCATTACAATAGAAGTAGCATGTGGTCTTCCTGATTTTACACAAGGGTAGCAGCAGCAGTCTTTATGTAACCCTTCTATTAATGCCAGATGCCTGCCAGAAGGGCTGGGTTCAACTCCTGTGGGGTTTTCCTGTCAAGGATACAACCAACCGGCTCGAGCCCCCACCCAGTGGCCTGGGACAATTTCACCCCCATGCTGGGTGCCTGTAAGGCAGTTCTCCCCCGGCTCCCCCCTGCAAGCACAGAGTCTGAGGTAGAAATGGCTTGTTTAATGACCATAACCTTCCCGAAGGTTACAGTGACAGATGCAGTATATCTAAGCAAAGAAGAGACAAACCCCTTTACCAAGATACCATCCCCATATGCAGTAGAACCAAGTCTCTTGCTGGGGCTCTTGGCCCTTTACCCCACACACAGTTACAGGGTGTACCTTCTGTGGTGCAGTCCCAAACCCAAAGTCCACAGATACATCACCACGGCAGTACTAGCTGTCCACTTGTCTGCAGCCTCCCCTTGCTGCCACCGGCCGCCCACAGGTCTCCGTCTTCCGCCGCTCCTCCTACCGGCTGCCCGCCAGTCGCTGTTGTCTGCTGCCACTCCTACCAGCCACCCGCCAGTCACCGTCATCCACCACTCCACCTACTGTCTGCCTGCCGTCATTGCTCCCAACCCCACTGCTTGGGATTGCCCTGAGGCAGAACCCTGTGATTTCAGCTCTGCATGGCCCCAGCTACCACTCTGTGATTTCAGCTCTTGATATCTTTAGTGTGGGGTTTCACAAACACCCTAGTATCCAGCTCTATCTTTCAACAGGTAGGGAGGATTACTCAAGCCACTCTTATAGCTATATTGTCCAGGCATAGACAGGGCCAAGGCACTCAGCAAGCTGGCTCAATCACTATCACTATCACTATCACTATCACTATCACTATCACTATCACTATCACTATCACTATCACTTCCCCTCCCCTCCCCTCCTCCTTTACAATACTTTAAACCAGGGAGCCCTGTGTAATCCATGTCTTATACAGCCATGGCGACTGCCCTGTCCCCCACAACGACCCAGAGCATTGGTGAGATCTCACAACTCCCGCACTAAGTGTCAGCTTAAATTGTGATTTTACAACTACATGTTTACAATAGACCAAATCTCATGGCTTACTTGCTACCCATTAGGCTTTGCCTGAAAAGGTATCACACATGCACACATTTGCATTCTCATGCAAATGATCTCTGGGAGACACATTCCTCCCAGCCTTCAGCAGCATTGCGTTCCTTCTGCCACATTCCCTACATCTACATGCCTGGCGCCATATGGGCTCAATCCTGCAATGAGCTACATATGAGCAGACTTCTCTGTCTGCATAGAATGCTTAGCATAGTCGGAGTCTAAAATAACCTCCATAAGAGATGAACTGGCATTTAGAATACTATATTCTGTCAGGTGAATGAGACTAAATACTTAGGGTATCTTAGGAGTCACTATCCAGCAATTCGCATTGTCCACCAAATAGAATACTTGAATGCTCCTACCACTGCTGAAGGAATGTGTATCGTGCATTACAGGCAGCAGAGGAGAAGATGGAGCACAGCAACAAACGGCAGTGGCGGCAGCAGAGGGCTTAGAGCAGCTGGGACCTTTGGGTAGAAGAAAAAAAGAGGGCACTGTGGCTTTGTCAGCAGGTCTTTAGTAAACTAACAGTATGTAGACAGAGCAGAGTTGGTAGCCAACCCCTGACTCCCAAGTTACTCTGCTGGAGTATGGAGCAGAGCAGCACATCAGCATGAGTATAGACTGATTCTCCAGCACTTTATCCGTTGTGTAATCATTGAGGCCTGTGCAAAATGCATGCTCCTTAAACACAATGGTACTCTTTTACACTGACTTTGCACTCATGTAAGTGCCTAAGCAGGTTGTCGGTAGCTGAGAATCAGGCTCAAAATGTTTAGACCAGGTAAGGTCAGATTCACCATGGCCTGAGTACTCAGTACCAAACACAACAGCATGTGACCTGTCTTGACTTGGGAAAAAATTGCAAATGAATTCTAGTTCAGACGCCTCCCTCTGTAATCTTGTGGTAAAATTATTTTGTAGAAGAATGGCTACTTGTAAATCCATTTTTAAATGTTTAGGGAAGTAATGTGTTGCTCTGTAGGTTTATGTGCATTCCAGTTCCTGATGTTGGATTTATGTCCACTTGTCCTTTGGTGCAGAGGGGGCAATGTATTTGGCAGGGGGGGCATTGCTGGCACATGATGGCATATATCACATAAGTGGATGTGCAGTTGTACGAGCAGCTGATGATGTGGCTGATGTGGTCAGGTTCTGGGATGTTGTCTCTAGTATAGATACGTGGACAGAGTTGGCAACAGGGTTTGTTGCAAGGATAGGTAACGGGGTTCGTATTTCTGTGGTACGGTGTGTGGCTGCTGCTGAGTATTTTCATGAGATTGGGCAGCTGTCCGTAGTTGAGGACTGGCCTGTGACCCAAGGCCTGCATGAAGGATCATGTTCCAGTATATTATGGTATGGTCTTTAAGGTGCTATGGGAATGCTTGTTATTTGTGGAACAAAAATGACTATCTGCAGTGCAGAGACTGAGAGCAAAAACAGAGAGCTGTCATGTCCCATAGGTGCAGCTGAGGAGTCTCTGAGTCCTTGAATGTTAGTGAAGACTTCTTGAAGTAGTCCAGATAGGAATTACCTTCTTTATTGAATCACTGGTCCTGTCTATATGGGAAAGTGGCACTGGTGTATCTTAACTTAGTTTTTAAATCAGTATAATTAAACTGGTGCAAAGCGCTTTGTGGATACTCTGATTTTGATCTTAGAGTGCTTTTCTTCAGAAAAACCAGCCTCCAACATGCTTAAACTAAATCCCAGCCTCCCACTATTATACTGCAATAGGACTACTGTTCACACCAGATGACTGTATAGACTTAAGTGATCATCTCTGGTTATACTAGTGAAAATTTCTAGTGTAGACAAGCCCAGATATTGCAGGATCTTTCTTTGATGTGCAAAAGCACCTGTACAAGTCCTACCCACTGTCATCAGCCAATCATGGCTATGGAGGATTCCCCTTGATGCATGCTCCAACTCTGTCAGTAAGGAGGGGCAGGACTTGGTGAAACTACGCAGGGAGCAACCAGGGAGTATTGTTCCATTAGGGGTCTCTAAGTAGGGGTGGATGGCAAGAGGGTGTTGGCTGGCCAAGGTGGGACTAGAGTTTCTGGAGTTACAGTTTTTTGTAGTTTGGTGTTGCTGAGAGTCTCAGTTTAGTTCCCATGGTTCTAGGTGCTGTACAAACATATAACAAAAAGACAGCCATTACTCTGAGGAGTTTCTAATCACTCATCCAGTCCTCCCTGCCACAAGAAGGGGACTGTGAAAGGAGGACTACATAGTATTCTAGCCACTAAGCTGCAGAAGTCTTCAAGGAGGGGTTCTTCAACATTACGCTGTGGCATCTGTTCAATACACAGATCAATTGGTTTGGATGATGGGGTTAATACGAGCACCTTGGCTTTTGGGCATCCATTTTTGGACAAATTGGTCCAAGCATCTGCAGCTGCCATTGACTTCAAGAGGAACTGCTGGTGCTCAGCAGGCCCTAAATCCATAAGATGATAAAAATTTTGGCATGCGAGACTGAGATTCATGAGCTGTTGTGTGCCATAAAGTCAACATATCCCCACTCCGAGAAGTAGAATTCCCTCCTTTACTTTGCATAGTAGGTGGACCAGTGTGAGGACATATTGTGTTTCCAATATAAAATGCAATGTGTCCTTCAGAAGCACTCTTGTGCACTCTATAGAGATGTTCCAGGCACTCCCACTGGACTGTAGCAGTTTGACGCATGCTGCTGTGGCCTGCTATGTAAAATCCCTCTCATCTCATCCCCAGTGAGATATCAGATAAGATAGACCACAGGAGTTATCTCACAGATCTTCTCTGCTTTCTGTGTTCTTAAAATCCATCTAAGTTTAAAATGAGCACACTTGCAAAGATTATTTCTGTGAAAAATCAGCATCGTTTTTCTCCATATCAAGTATTTGAAGCATTAATTGGCAATAGAGACAAATGACAACCTGCAGAGAATGCAGAATTTTGCAAGTGGGAAAAGATGTAACCCAGTGTGTGGTTATTACTGGTTGGGGCCCAACTGCTGGGCTGAACGGCTATCTCAAAGGCTGTGCATTAAAACTGCTTTAATTCTGGGGGGTAAGATATCATCCTGCCCAGTGAATCTGTGTTAAATGCCAGAACATATGAGAAGACTCTTGTGGAGACAACTAAACTTTCTCTTTTTTTCATGCTCTGCATTTATGAAATTAAACATCCATATTTATCCTGGTCTCTCTGGTTTGTTCTCTTCTCTTTCTCAAACTTTTCTTTGTCTTCCTTCACAAACCTATATTTTCCTCCTGATTTCTTCCTGTACTGATTTTCATATTCATCTCTTTCTTTCCCTAAAGTTGTAATGGCCCCTTCCTTTATCTCCCTTAAAGGAACCCTTCCCCTTTCCTTAATTTGGTGCTTTACACCCAATCTCATCCTCTTTTTATGCTGCCCCAGTTTTCACCTCCCTCTCTTCTAGTGCTTTCCACGCTAGCCTCTGTTGCTGCCCCTGTAACTGCCCACAGAGGGAAGGTGCAAAGCTTGACATTTTTCCTTTTGCTGCCTCCTGTTCTCACGTCTCTTCTTCTCCCCTAAAGTTTATTGTCCCATTTGGGATATAAAACAAAAGTATATTTTTATGCTAAACAAGGAAAATAATGTCTCTTCCACTCCTAGTGAAATCTGACAGAAGTGGGGCTTGAACATCAAAGCCAGTCTGCTTTTAACTTACCATGGCAGCACCCATCTCTCTACTCCTCCTGGAATATAGCTAGTGCCACTTTCCTGTTGTAGCATCTGTAGCTGTGGGATTTGTGACAACATGCCAAAGGCCATGGGATTTTTCAAGTAGTCTAGGTCCAAAGGTCCAGAGAAATCCCCCCCAAAATCTTAAATCTTAGACCCCCTTCACAAAGTCTCTCAAAGTATTATTGTCTAATCCCAGTGGGGCATGAAGCATTACACCTGAAAGCCATTCCTGCTCTCTTGTCCATTAGCTGCAATAATCCAGGAACAAACATGCTGGTAACCGGTTCCAGAGCTTGCAATTTGTTTGGCCTTTGACCTAGAGGTGTAATTTCCAGATTGAGGTCATACATCCTCACTAGCTCTGTTGAAGTTAGCACACAAATAACTAGAGTACAGTATTGCTGCAGGAATGCAAGGGATTGAGGCTAGCTGTCTTGAGTCTGTACCTAGCATCTTGCAGGGCTGTATACTTGGGATGACTAGTCCTCCCACTCTTTGTTTTCTCACTCAGTGGCTATGTCTACACTAGCCCCAAACTTCGAAATGGCCACTCAAATGGCCATTTCAAAGTTTACTAATAAAGCGCTGAAATGCATATTCAGCGCTTCATTAGCATGCGGGCGGCTGCGGCACTTCGAAATTGAAGTGCCTCCCCGCCGCGCAGCTCATCCCGATGGGGCTCCTTTTCAAAAGGACCCCGCCTACTTCGAAGTCCCCTTATTCCCATGAGCTGATGGGAAGAAGGGGACTCCGAAGTAGGTGGGGTCCTTTCGAAAAGGAGCCCCGTCAGGATGAGCCATGCGGTGGCGAGCTGCGTCAATTTCGAAGTGCCGCAGCCACCCACATGCTAATGAAGCGCTGAATATGCATTTCAGCGCTTTATTAGTAAACTTTGAAATGGCCATTTGAGTGGCCATTTCGAAGTTTGGGGCTAGTGTAGACACAGCCAGTCAGAGCTAGCATGGGTATAGCTACCATAGCTGAGAATCTCTGGCCCAGCTGGAAGGGTAGTCTTCCCCTTGAATCTAGAAACAAGAGCCTGATTATTTTCATTGCATCATCTGAAGTTTGATCAGCCTCATTGAATGAGAAGTCAGTAGATAATCAGAGACCAGAGTCCTCAGAGGAACCCTGTGAATGTGGAGTACAGTTTTATGTGTGTGTTTGAAAAGTATAATCTTGAGTGTCTATCATCAGAATACCTAGCTTTTATACAGCACTTCAATCAGCAAATTCAAAGTGCTTTATAAAGGAGGTTGGTATCATCCCAATTTTACGGATGAGACACTGAGGCACAGAGAGAGGAAGTGGCTTGGAGAAGGCTACTTCATCAGCCTATGGCAGAGCCTGGAAAACAACCTGGGTTTTCTGAGTCCCAGGCCAGTGCTCTGTCCACTGAAAGATTTTACGCTGCCGACTAGCACTATAGAATCTGAGCATACACCATGTGAAATCAAGTAGCAATTGTAAAGTCCTTCATGATGTTCATAGAATCTTCTGGTTCAATTAATTTTTGTTACATAAATCTGCTTAGAATAGGGTTACTTTTGTTTGGTCCATTAGTTAATTGGTTAATTGTTTTGAGGTCATTTTGCTTGCTGCCGTTTATAAGGAGTTTGGTGGGAGCTTTTGTTTCTTTTCAGGTGGAAGAAAGAGTAGATAAAAGGATATGCAGGTGGAAAGACTGAGCCAAACAGGAAGGTTTCCAGCACTTTGTAAAAATATGGTTCGATTGTATTATATTCCCCTCTGTTTTATAGGGCAGGAATAATATATATTTGGGTAATAGATGAGATATACATCTCATAGAACTGGAAGGGACCTCAGGAGGTCATTGTTCCTGAAAAGAAGACAGGGGACTGGACTCAAACAGCAGACTTTTTTTTTTTTTCCTATTTTGCCAAGATCCCTAAATGACCCCCTCAAGGACTGGACTCACAAGCCTGGGTTTAGCAGGCAAATGCCAGGAAATTTCAGGTGAATGAAATTTATCCACCAAATTTATAATCTGGATTTCTACATGGATGTAAATCACAGGTCTAAAGGCAATTTTTTTCTGGACCCAAGGAAGAATGAATGAAATATCAAATCACATCGGGATGTTGGTTAATCTTTTGTACATGGGGTGTGTACAATAGGAAGTGAAGAGCTAACAATACATCTGTGTTGCCTGTGCCTGGTTTGGGTACAGGTGGCTCCTGCTGTTTTTATGAGGTCACTGAAATGTTGTAGGATTTTCAAAACTGGATTTGAATTTACCCAACCACTTTTATTGACTTTATTCCTAAACTCATGTTTTGTTGGAAATCTCACAATTAGCATATTGTAAGCAACATGTAATTCTGGGATGGATAATGGCCCATCTCTGAAATAAATATACTAACCACATTATGTGGAAACCATTCTGAGCCTCTGTCACTGAATTTTATTTGATAAAAGTTTCATTGTTGTATATATCTGGGAGTTTATTTTCAGGTATTTTATTAACAAAATATGAGAAACAAAATCAGATGATTGTGGGTGACAATTGAGGGTTTTTTTTAACTGTTGTATCATTTAAAATATTGAAATAATGGAAACTTGATTAATCTGACTGGTAAGATTTAAGGACAGATAGCCAGCAGGTGTCAATTATCATAGCTCCTTTGATGTCACAGTAGCTGTGATAGTTTATACCAGCTGAGAATCTGCATTTAGATTTTTTTTATCAGTGAGGTTGCAGGATAAAATCTGGTCCAAGTCTGTAGTTCATGAATGTTGTAACCATCTGATAACAAGTTTGGTAGGGCCCTTCCAGTTCCCAGTGGATGTACAGGTGTCCATATCTCAATGTGCACCACTGCTGACAGCAGAAGGGCCAAAGACTCAAATGTGCATATACACTGAACTCTCATTTTTATCCCTTAACTGTGACTAAATGGAATTTTTTCTTTGCTAGTATGCATTTCACATGAAATGCTCTTTGCTGACTAAGGGGAGGATGATGTCCTTGAAGGATCTACAAATCTGTCAGAGGCATGGGGAAAATCAATCCTAGTTCTACAGTAAAGATGGTGAATCTACTGACCCTTGGCAATCTGAAGCTATAGCTAATGTCCAGGTAGTGCACACAGTATTGGATGTGAAACAGCAGAGAGTTGGTAATATTGTTTTGCCCACCTTTATGTTTGTATTAAAATAAAGAATGCTGGGAAAGTTATATACAGTATGTGACATATCCTGATTTTTTTCCATGAAGCAGACTAAAGCAAACTTCTGGTCATTTCCTTTGCCTTGCCTTGATTTTTGTCAGGACCCTTTCTGATATGTAGCTATGCTTTGTTTATGTAATTATAAATTAGAAACACAGTTATAACTTCCCAATTGTGCTGTAACACAGAAATGAGTACAAGTAGAGGGGGAAAAAAAAGAAGACAGTGTGGCTGTGAGAGAAGACTGACTGTCTCACCATGTTTTGCATGGTGCCTGCCTTCTTTATGGTCTATTGCCAGTCACATGTTTGAGAGGGGTGGGCTTGCTCTGCAGTCTGGCAAAACTTAAGTGAAACTAGACATTGATGGAAGGAGACAGGCTAAGGCTATGTCTACACGAGAGCCTACTGACTAAAGCTATGTCTACACTGGCATTTTGTCGACAAAACACTGGGAGTCTCCCAAGGCATCTGTTGACAGTATATCGACAGAACACAGCAATTTCGTTGACCGTGTTCTGCCACTCCAGATGAGGCAGAATGCCTTTGTAGACAGAGATCTGTTGACAGAAAGCCAGTCTGAGCATTTTGGGGGGCCTTCTGTCAACAGATAGGGCTTCTGGGACATGAGGCACCTTGTCTGCTGTATTTCCAGTTGGCCGTTTTGCCGATAGAGCAACAGAACAGATCACCCTTTTGATCCACTTTGATCTGTTGACAGACATTTTGTCAGAAGATATTTTCTGGCAGTTATTTCTGTCAACAAATCACTTTAGTGTAGACACAGCCTAAAACCACACCAACAGAGAAGATGGGGGTTGGTGAGAATGGTCTGGAACTATGGTGTGTTTGGAAGCAAGAAGATTCTAGAAACACATTAGATTGGTATTTAGTGGGAATGTCTTCCAGCAGACGTAAGTAACAACATGTGTAAAGGTCTAGGAATGTCAGTATGGGAGGTAAACAAACAAGGAGAGATTGTGTTATTCTCAGAAATTAGACATGGGGACAAACCAAAAATATGTGAATTCAATTCTTCCCATTTTGTTGACGCTTATACAGGGTCCATTTTCCCCACAGTGATGAAGTTTTGCTAGTCGCCTAAGTGTTCATTGCTTCATCCAAGCTGTCCTGGAGATAGTGTCTCAGGCTGTGAGTCCCTCCCCGTTTGTTTTTGTTTGTTTGTTTGTTTGTTTTGGCCAGATGGTTGTAGTTTCTCCACTACGCATGTGTTTATACTCCAGGCGGTGTTGGACCATAGCACGGACACTTACTACAGCAATGGAAGGAATGACTTCTGTCACTGAGATAGGTCTGCTCCTTAGAGAGATGATAGCTTGATCAACAGAAGACTTTTCCCATCAAGCTGTTGGTGTCTCCACCACAGCTTGGGACAACTTAATTAAATCTTTCACAGGGTGTGAATTTTTTACACCACTTAGGCTATGTCTACACTTACTACAAACTGAAAGTCATATTCAGCACCTCATTAGCATGCCGCTGGCCACAGCACTTTGAAAGTGCCACAGTTTATTCACCTGCAGCTCATCTACACTGGAGTCTTTTTCAAAAGGACCCCACGAACATCAAAATCTCCTTAGTCCTCAATGTTGGTGGGGTCCTTTCTGAAAGGACCCTGGTGTAGGTGAACCACGGGAGAGTCAACCGAGGCAGTTTTGAAGTGCCGCAGCCAGTGGCATGCTAATGAGGTGCTGAATATGCATTTCTGCGCCTCATTAGTATTCTTCGATTTGGTCATTTGCATGGCTGTTTCAAAGTTTTTAGTAAGTGTAGGCACGGCCCTAGTCACGTAGTTAGTTGACCTAACTTGTGGAAGTGAACCAGGTCCAAACTACAGTTACATTCTAGTGACCCAGGATGTTGGAGACAGCTAGTTGGGAGTGTTAAAAATATTTTGAAATACACATTGTAGCTCAGTCTGCTTGCAGGCCTGAATCCTGACCTTCTGTTCAGTGCTTTAGAACCAAACCTGATTGGTTTATGTTAATTACAACAGTCCCATAGCATTGTTGAGGCAGTCTAGCATGGGAATGCTGTAGCAGGTAGGCAGTGGCTGGGGAAGGTTCTAGACAGGGATGACTGGTGAGGAAGGATGCAGAGGAGGGCACCTCCGCTGTGACTCCTTTCCCAACATGACTCCTTTCTGCACCATTCCTCCCTGCATCGGCAGGGGAATGCTGGGTTGACACCCCTTCTGCACCAGGGCAACTCTTATTCCACCCCATCTGTGTCCTGCTGCACTCCACCTCTTCACCACCCCTGCTCCACACCCCACCTCTTTTCTTCCCTCAGCCTCCTCTCCGATTGACGCAGCCTGGGGACTAGCAGAACAAGGGGTCTGGCACCAGCAGCAGGTATCAGCCTCCCACACCCAGTGGTGGCGGCAGTGGGTGGGGAAGAGAGAAACATGTCTCCACTCCCCCAGCTCCTGCACTTTCTGCTGTTGAGTGTGGCGGGAGGAAGGAAAGTCCCACCCAAGGAATGCTGCTGGGAGCCGGAAGAGCAGAGCTGCATTGTTTTACTTCCCTTCACCGCTGCTGGTGAGTGTGCGTTGGGGTTGTCTGACCTCTGCTGTAGGCTCTGACCTCCTGCCCCTCCTGTGCATGGTGTTGGGGGGAGGGGTCACATGGCCCCTGCCCCTCCCAGGCATCATGAATGGTTCTAGGTCAAAGTTCCACAGGGAATTAGAGTGAGAGACACACACAAAACAAGGGTGGGCAGCGGTGGGGCATCCCCCACTGGGGACAGGAGTAGGCAGCGGTGGAGCATCCCTCTGCCAGGGACAGGGGCGGCAAGTGGTGGTGGGTGGGTGTGCAGGAGGCAGCCCAGGCCACACTCATGAGCACACCCCCCACCACCCCACAGGTCATCCGCGCCATCAACAAGGTGCCCCCCCCACCACACATGCACAGGGGACACAGGGTGGAACACAAAAATAAGCATTTTATATGAATAACAAAGCAAGTCTTCTTGACAACTATTTGGGGAGGGTGGAATGGGTGGTGGGGGCAGGGGGTAACTATTTACAGGGGTGGAAAGGCCTCAGGTGGGATCCCAGGAGGGGGGCAGCTTAGTGCTCCTGGCGGGCTTGACAGGTGTGATCCCTGTCGCCAATGCCCTACCCATCCCCCCCATGTCCAGGGGCCCCATTGGGGACGGTGCCACGGACAGCTAGGGGTGCACCTGGGGCAAGGCCTCTGCGGGCTGTGCAGGGTCAGCGCAGGGGGAGCGAGGGGTGAGAGCCGCGGCCTCCCCAGGCTGGCCCTTGCCAGCAGCATGTGGGCCAACTGGATAAGGTCAGCTGGGGGCAGGTGGGTTGGGATCAGGGCAGCGAGGTCGGGCATTTGGGGGGGTTTGCTGCAGGTGGTGGGGTCGGAGAGTGGACCAGGGAGTTGGGGGAGGTTGGAGCGGGGGAGGCTGAGAGGGGGACAGGGGAGGTAGGAGCGGGGGAGGTGGGGGGATGTGTGATGGGTGGATGGGAGATGGTGAGGTGGGGGCAGGAGGGGTGGCTGCAGGAGTGGGTGGCAATGGGGCGGTAGCTGGGGTTGGGTAGCTGGCCAAAGCCTGGGTCAGGGTGTCGAGGTTGGCCTCCACCTGATCCCAGGCCCATCACTCCATCTCCAGCCACTCCCGCAGCGCACTGGAAAGGTCCCTCAGTGCTGCGGCATGCACAGCCTCCTCTGTATCCTCCTCCCCACCCAGGTGGCGCCAGCGGATGGCCCGACATTGGGCCTGCGCAGGGACAGCACAGGGTCCAGGTAGCTCCCCCTCACCCCCAGTGGTGGGGCTGGTCCGGCTGCTGGCTACAGGAGCTGTGGAGACAAAAGGGGAGAGCAGGGGGGGCAGGGCATGAGTCCCAAGCACTGAACCTTGTGCCCCCCCCCAGCGGGTGCCCTGTGATGCCCATGTCCTGGGGTTCCCTGCATGGGTGCCAAGGTCATGGGCTGCCCAATGCTGCCCCCCGCAGTCCCTCCACAGCCACCGGTTTGTGGTGCTGTCCCACCCACGTGGTGCTGAGCGCCGCATGTCAGCCCCCTGTCTAGTCCCGGAAAATGTGGCTGTCAGGAGTCCACAGGCCCTGGGGTTGCAGGCATGTGGGGGGGCTGCAGCAAACCTGAGCGAGACTGGATATCCCCTCCTAAGTCCTGGGGTGGCTGGTGTGTTGGCCAGTTACCTGTGGGTCCCACCAGGAAGTTGGGTGAGGTATGGACAGATGGGACCTGGATGGGAGGCCCACATGGGATGTCAATTATGAGGGTCCCCTCGCTTGAGCCCTCATCGTCGGTGGTGGTGTCCACCCTCCGTGGTCGCCTGGTCCTGGGTGCAGGTCCAGGATGGTCCTCCTCTATCCCCGTCTCCTGCTGTGATGCTGGGACTGTTATGTCCAGCAGCACGGCTGTAGATCCCACTTTTTTGGGCTCAAGGAGGTGGTCCAGGTCTTCATAGTAGGCGCAGCTGGTGGGCACTGCGCCAGACCGCTCAGCCGTGTCCCAGGCCCTACAGTATCCTTGGCGCAGCTCCTTCATCTTAGACCTCACTTGGTCCAGGTGGGGTGACCCCGGCCACTGAGGCCTGTGGTAAGGTGCTGGAATGCCACTGCATTCCTGTGCCGGACCCCTGTCTGGTGCAGGAGGTCTTCGTCTGCCCAGAGGGCAAGGAGGTCCCACATCTCGGCCTCGGTCCAGGAGGGGGCCCAGTGCTTGGGGGGCTGACTCCCCTCCTGGGAGGGCTCCCTGGCTTCTTTGGGGGGTCCCTGGGGCGGGCGGGGGTCAGGGGCACTGGCCATGGTGCTGAGGAGGACTCAGGGCTGGCTGGAGCATCGTGACAGGGAGCGGCTGTGCAGCAGCATGTGCTCCCTGGTTCCTGCATGCTCTCAGCTTCCTACCTGAGGGCTTCTGGGAGCCAGCGTCCTGAAACACGGCCGGACGCTGGAGCCATAGAGCTCTGTTTGTGCTGGGAGTGGCGTCGCCACCTGCCAGTTGATCGCAGCCATGGAGGACCCGCTTTTTCGAAAGAGTGGGCCCCAGAGCGTCTAGACATGCGCTCTTTTGAAATAATCTTTCGAAGGAGGGCACTCTTCCCATCCTGAGACGGAAGGACCAACTTCAAAAGAACAGGGGAGCTCTTTCAAAGTTAATTTCGAAAGAGAGCCATGTGTGTAGACGTTCTGTGGGTTCTTTCAAAAGAATTCACTCTTTTGATCTGGATTTCAAGTGTACTTGCTAATGTAGGTGCACCCAGTGAGTATAATCAATGCCACACTGTCTTCTGAAATCAGTACATCATTTGAATCTGTGGCTTAGCTAGGTGCTGATTTGCCTTCACTAATCATAATGGCTTACGTAACCTATGAAACCTATATTGACAGTGGAACCTAACTGGGACATTAGATATAGCGCTGCTTATCATTTTTACACAGACATTCAGTTAATACGTTTGTCCTGTGCTCTCAAACTAACTTCCCAAACTTTACTAGGCACCTGAAGACAAAAAATAATACCATTTATACCTCAATTCAGCACTGTCTTGTCCAGCAACTGCAGTCCAGCATGATTTTAGTTAGCTGAATGACTGCTTATCAAGGATGTGGCCAAATTTCCCATGGTCCCATAAAGTTTGTTTACAACCACTAATCCTGGATCTTAGTGTTCTGTGCTGTTATTTAGCTCCAATTTATCCTTAAATGTCTTCTAAGAGTCCAGTAAGCAGTGAAAGTGTTGGTAATACTGATACACAACATTGATTTCCCATAAGAGTAAGAAAAATTGTACATCACGAATCAGTATATCAGATCGTACTGTATGTCCAGTAATTCTAAACTCTGCAAATATTGACCATACAATTTTGAATGGACTGTGCAACATTGAGGATATGACGTTTAACCAGAAGCTATACTTTCCAAAGTCACACCATGAAAGAGAACTTGGGCAACCAAATCGGCATTAGCTCATTTGCTCAAAACCAAATGACAGAATATTCTGGTATTGTTGCAAGATATTTGACAAGAATGTGAAATTGTTGCTTGGTCTCTTTGGGTACAATTACTGACATTACTGAGCTGAGGCTTTGAAGCAACATGAAAAGTCATCTGGCCAATTTTATGTCCTAATCCTAATGGATGAAGATCAAATCCAGGCTCAGTCTGAATAAATCAATAGCTACAGAAAATCAGAGAATTGTTAATATAAAAACCCACCAATGAAGAATGTGTTTGTGTGTGTCTGACTGCAATTACCCTCCCCTTTCAAAAAACAATTTTGTTTTCCGTGGCTCGTTGGTAAGTCATTCACTGAATATAACGGTAGTTTTCTCGGTTTGGTGGAGCTCCTCAGGAAATACGATGAAGTCCTGTGTGAGCACGTTATGTTGAGTAGTTCATAAAGAAGCTATGGATCATACTACAGCAAAACAATTCAAAACAAATTGATTGACCTTATGGCAAGCAAGGTGCTTGATAATATATTGATGCAGCTCTGGAAAATGAAGTACTGTGCCATAATAATGGACTGCACTTCTGACATTAGTCAAGATGAAAAGATATCATTTACAGTAAGATTTGTTGACTATGAGGACAGCTGTATCATAGTGAAGCAACACTTTATCTTTTTCCGGTCTGGTGACAACCCCACTGGAAAAGGCCTATTGGAACCGTTTATGAACATTTTGAACGAGAAGAAAATAAAGCTTCGAATTGCTGCAGGCAAAGCTACAGCAATGGAATGAACATGAAGGGAAAAAACAGTGTCACCAAGAGAAGAATCCTAGTGCTGAATCCAAGGGTTTTCTTCAATCATTGTGGCTGCTATTCCCTCAACCTGGTTGTGTCAGGTGCAGGATAATTTTTTTTAAGGCTAGTGGTTTCCAATATTTTCACAAGTGTGGACCCTCAGTCATTCTCCCAAAGCATTCACGGACCCAACCCCCCCACATCAAAGTCAATTCTAACCACTGTGTACACTTCATTAAATGAAAAAGGAAACTACAACACAGATTTTCAGACAGTGATTTAATAAGTTTGAAACATGCTTAATTTAAAAATAATTGATTGTAACTTTGTGATTTATTTAAAACTTATTTTCGATGAACATTTCTATTAATCTTTTTTCTTTTTCATGGACCCCCTGCACTTACCCGGAGGTCCACAGACTCCAGGTGGAGAACCATAGTTTTAGATTCAATATCTCTGTTTGGAATATGGAAGAGGATTTATAGTCTGTTTTCAGCATCAGTTATTGAGTGAAAGCTTCTCAGGGGAAAATATCGTAACTCTGACCATAAAGCTGCTGAGTGACACCTGCTGGGAGGGCCACACTGACATTGTAAGGCCAGTGAGGTACCAAGGGAGGTTTATGATACCTTGATGGAACTGGTACAGTCAAGTAAAACCATGGCCGAACTAGATACTAGGCAGAAAGCCTGGAAATCCAGATTGCTGATGTCAAATTTCTGGTACCATTTGTGGTTTGGCAAGATAGCCTGTTCAAAGTAAACACAAGAAGGCATTACAAACGAAGTTGATCGGTATTATGGCTGCTAATACTTGATTTTGTTGTGGCCTACAGTGACAAAAATTTGAAGATGCTAGCACTGCTGCCAAAGAAATGGTGGAAAATCTAGAAATTCTTGCCCATAAGTTAAGGAAATATGGATTGGATCCTTGGACTATAAGATGGATAGAAAGCTGGCTTGACGGTCAGGGCCAATGCGCAGTGGTTAACGGCTCAATATCTGGATGGCGGTCAGTTTCAAGTGGAATACTGCAAGGCTCGGTTCTGTGGCCGGTGTTGTTCAACGTCTTTATTAATGACCTGGATGAGGGACTGGATGGCACCCTCAGAAAGTTTGCGGATGATACAAAACTAAGGGGAGAGGTAGATACATTGGAGGGTAGCGAGAGAATCCAGAGTGGCCTGGATAAATTGGAGGATTGGAACAAAAGCAGTCTGATGCTTTTCAACAAGGAGAAGTGTAGAGTCCTGCACTTGGGATGGAAGAATCCCAAGCATTGTTATAGGCTGGGGACCAACTGGCTAAGCAGCAGCACAGTGGAAAGGGACCAAGGGGTTATGGTGGATGAAAGGCTGGATATGAGTAAACAGTGTGCCCTTGCAGCCAAGAAGGCTAACAGCATATTAGGGTGCATTAGGAGGAGCATTTCGAGCAGATCTAGAGAAGTGGTTGTTCCCCTTTATTCGGCACTGGTGAGGCGACATCTGGAATATTGTGTCCAGTTTTGAGCCCCCTGGTATAAAAAGGATGTGGATGTGCTGGAGCAGGTTCCACGGAGGGCAAGAAAAATGATTAAGGGGCTGGAGCACAAGACTAATGAGGAGAGGCTGAGGGATTTGGAGTTGTTTAGTTTACAGAAGAGAAGACCTAGGGGTGATTTTAATAGCAGCCTTCAACTTTCTGAAGGGGAGCTCTAAAGAAGAGGGTGAGAAACTGTTCTCAGTAGTGTCAGATGGCAGAATAAGGAGTAATGGTCTGAAGTTAGATGGAGAGGTATAGGTTGGATATTAGGAAAAACTATTTCACCAGGAGGGTGGTGAGGCATTGGAATGCATTACCGAGAGAGGTGGTAGATTCTCCATCCATCAAGGTTTTTAAGTCCCAGCTTGACAAGGTCCTGGCTGGGATGACTTAGTGGGGGTTGATCCTGGTTGAAGCAGGGGTGGACTAGATGACTTCCTGAGGTACCTTCCAGCCCTATGATTCCATGATTATATGAAATTGAGCCTGTCATTATGGAAACTCGTATGCACTGGAAGAAGAGAGAATTTGGTTATGAGGGCAGACATGAGGTGATGGGAAGCTTGGGAGAAAAAATTGAAAAGGAATATTTTTGCTTACACATTGTAACTACTTGAATGTCCATAAAAGAAGCGTTTGGACAAATGAAGCACTGCAAAAAACAAAACAAAAACAAACCACTGTTTTTTGTATGAGTTTAGCAACCATCTGGCAGATAGGAAACACTGTTGCACAATTGTAAGGCTATTCACCAGATGCTGATACGTGGGGAATGTTCACATATTAATAATAAAGATCTTTGTTTTGAACTGGAGAACATCAATTACATTTTGCCACAGAGGGATCACTCTCTACTCCTTCTTCATTCATGATGCAGAGCTGAAGGATGTATTTCCTTATGTGTGGATTTGAGGATTCTGCTCATGTTTCCAGACAGTCACAAATGGTGAGCGTAGTTTTTCAAAGCTCAGGCTCATTAAAACTTTTCTTTGATCAGCGATGGCTGATGACAGACTGACATTGCTTGCTGTTCTAATGCTCACAAATGCAATTGGCCAGTCTTTGGATCTCTCTGATGCTGTGCTTCAGTTTCCAAGGGCAAAGGTGAGAAAAGTGACCTTTTTAACTCAATGGTTAGGGTTGACATTCTAAGGCTGTCACCTACTGTAACACTATTTAATACTGGTTCACCTAGTGGTGGTGCACTTTTCAGTTTCTTGATAGTACATTTCAGATTCTCTTTACATTAAAAGTTTCTATAAGTTCAGAGGAAACAATTTTTATTTACTTATATATGGCATGAATAAATACAGATTTACAGATGCTAGAATAACAAAACAGCAGTCATGTAGCATTTTAAAGACTAACTAAATAATGTATTAGTTGATGAGCTTTCGTGGGACAGACCCACTTCTTAGAATACAAACTAACAAGGCTATCTCTGTCACTGCTCAGATCCTAGCATGAAAATGCATTGTCTTATGTAACATTGATGAATCATGCATGTAAATCATGCATCAAAGTTGTGAAATTGGATACAAATTCAGTGAAAATCAGGTAGTCAGAAGTTAAACAGGAAGGGGGAATGCTGAAGACACTTCTCACCTGGGGATCATTGTAATGTAAGGCTGGCCCTGTTCAAAGTGAATGTTACTTAGCCTCTGAAGTCACTTAGACACATCTGAAAATTTTGACCATAACCACTCGCAATGCAATATTGAGTTACCTTCAGCCTTAGCTGATGGTTCGTATCATTTCTTCACCAGATGAAAAACATCTGTAGAGAAGCCATGGTCTTCCCAACCTCAGCTCAGACCACTGTTTTTGCTTATGGTTGCTTTGTGCATGTGCCTGTTTTCTATCTTTCTTCGTGCCCCAGTACTTTATAAAGGTTCCATGAGCCTTGGTCAGCTTCATTTGCCATGCTCCTGCTTTTCCATTAATTATAGTAAATATTGATTTCCAGACTTATAAGTCTTGTCTGCATTTCTTATTAATGTGACAATGGGACAAACTAAGCAGTGCTGTAGCACTCTTGACCTTGGTGGAGCTACACCAGGGATAAAGTTAGCTGACCATGCAGGCATGGAGTACATTTGTCTAGGAGACTGTCAGGTTTGCCAAAAACATGCTGTTGTGTTATTGATCCAAATGGTAGAACCATAAGTGCCAGTAGTGCACTCATCTATGCTTGTAAAGATTCTCCTTTGTTTTACAGTTCTGAGAAGTATTGGGCTTGCACACCATTAAGAAAGCTTTTTGATACTCACAAAGGGAACCCAAATGTGTCTCATTCCACCATAGTCAGCATGAGGTGGATGTGACATAAGGGCTATGTCTACACTAGCACACTATGTTGAAGTAGTCTATTTCAAAGTAGGAATATCGAAATAGGCTACTTCAATGCATATCGTCTACACATCCTCTGGGGTTGGTACCATCAACATTCAACATCGAAGTACTGATGGGTAATGTCGAAAGGAGCTGCCCCGGAAGGAAATGTGGAACGTCAACACAGACACAAGTGCTCCCCGTCAAAATAAGGGGCCAGCAAAGCCTGCAGATGGGGTCATAGGCTGGACTAGCCCTTCTGGGGCAACAGCAAGTTGCTCCCTTACAGGGTCCCTGCCAGACACACTCGGCCTGCACAGCACGAGGTCCGCAGAACTGACAACAAGTTGCAGACCCCGTGCATACAGCATGGACCCACAGCTGCAGCAGCAGCAGCCAGAAGCCCTGGGATAAGGGATGCTGCACATGGCGACCACAAAGCCCCGCAGGGGCTGGACAGAGCGTCTCCCAACCCCTCAGTTGATGGCCGCCATGGAGGATCCTGCTATTTTGATGTAGCAGGATGTGGATTGTCTACACACGCCTTACTTTGACGTTCAACGTTGAAGTAGGGCACTATTCCCATCTTTGGATAGGAATAGTGATTTTGATGTCTCACTGCCTACCGTCAATTTCAACGTTGAAATAGTGCACGGCATGTGTAGATGCGGCGCGTGCTATTTTGACATTGTGCCAGCTACTTCAAAGTAGCCAGCTAGTGTAGACACATCCAAGATGTTTCCACTGAATCATACTTGTGGAAGAATTCCTATTCCATTATAACCATGTGGGAATTTCACCCTGTAATTGGAGGAAGGGTGAAGAATTGCTGTGTGGAATACTCAGTTTTGAGGTGTTTAGAAGGGCTCGGATATTGGTTGTCCTCCTCTTCCCACATGTGAATTTGAATGGGCCAATTATTATTGTATAGATCTAAAAGTTCAGCTACCATGCTGAGGCAAGACCAAGTAAATCTTAATTTCTGACAGCTGTTTGTCTAAGCAGTTCTTAAAAGCCACCAGTAATGGGTATGGGAACATCCCTTGAAAGCCTGTTCCAGAGCTTAACTACCTTTAGCATTAGAAAAATTTTCTAATGTGTGACCTAAATCATCTTTGCTGCATATTTAATTCTATTATTTCTCGTCCTACCTTCAGAGGACATGGAGAACAACTGAGGCTATCACTCTTTCACTTCCTATAATCCTAAAGGGCTAAGCAAGTGTTTGGCCTTATCTTGAGAGGTGTCTCCATTGGAATTAATGAACATTGTCATGCTGAAGACAACGGGAATTGAGCACTAAAAACTTCCCAGGGATGGGTCTTTTGTACAGAAGTCACTTCATACACTGCTGAATGTAGCCAGTTCTGTAGTTAACACTTAACTTTAGGTTTGCAGAATGAGTTGGAATTTGGCCAGGGACGAGGATCTAATATTCCTCCTCTAAAATAAAATACATAGAATCTTTAAGGACTGTTTAAGGTTTCTGGGCCATTGATTTCATACCAACTCATAATCAGAGCAACTGTAACCCGACGAGAACTCCACTTCTGAGCACTGATGTGGTTTACTCCTGCCTTGCAGGCAGAGAGCTGGTAAATTCACAACTAGAAGTGACGTGGTTGCAGATTATTAGGACAAAATTATTTATAGTTCAGTGCAATCTAACTGCAACTGGTAATTGCAAAGGACCACTCTTGCCATGCCTAGGAAGCACAAAAGTTTTGGGGCAGGAACTTGAAGTCACAAATAATTCCTGATGACTCTTGATCTTGCATGTCACTAGCATGTCAGGAAGTTGTTCCTTTCCACATCATGCCACAGCAGCCATGACAATGGATTATGATGCTCAAGGTTTTTTTGGTCCAAAAAACACCAGCAAAGCATGCCTCCATCCTGGGTCATTGCCATCAATTGAACTGTATTACACTCAAAGGCTACGTCTACACGTGAAGCCAACATCGAAATAGCTTATTTCGATGTAGCAACATCGAAATAGGCTATTTCGATGAATAACGTCTACACGTCCTCCAGGGCTGGCAACGTCGATGTTCAACTTCGACGTTGCGCGGCACCACATCGAAATAGGCGCTGCGAGGGTACGTCTACACGCCAAAGTAGCACACATCGAAATAAGGGTGCCAGGCACAGCTGCAGACACGGTCACAGGGCGGACTCAACAGCAAGCCGCTCCCTTAAAGGGCCCCTCCCAGACACAGTTGCACTAAACAACACAAGATACACAGAGCCGACAACTGGTTGCAGACCCTGTGCCTGCAGCATGGATCCCCAGCTGCCGCAGCAGCAGCCAGAAGCCCTGGGCTAAGGGCTGCTGCCCACGGTGACCATAGAGCCCCGCAGGGGCTGGAGAGAGAGCATCTCTCAACCCCCCAGCTGATGGCCGCCATGGAGGACCCGGCAATTTCGACGTTGCGGGACACGGATCGTCTACACGGTCCCTACTTCGACGTTGAACGTCGAAGTAGGGCGCTATTCCGATCCCCTCATGAGGTTAGCGACTTCGACGTCTCGCCGCCTAACGTCGAAGTTAACTTCGAAATAGTGCCCGACGCGTGTAGCCGCGACGGGCGCTATTTCGAAGTTAGTGCCACTACTTCGAAGTAGCCTGCACGTGTAGACACAGCTAAAATAATCTAGGCAGATATTAAAACAGTGATGTTACCCACAAGCCAGGGGGTTCCTTTTGTTTATTATTTCCTGGCTGCTTGCACATTCTTGTGACATACAACAAAACCCCATTATGAAGGATTATATGATGAGGCAACAAGCATGTGAAAGATAGCAATCGAATGGTGACTCCCAATTACATGAGAAATTACTATAATCACCCCTGCTGTAACACCCGTCTGTTGGCAAAGTGGTTGATCCCTTTGAAAAGCTTTAGAAGACCCTACTGTATTAAATAAAAATCTCTGTTCTGTGCGTAATCATAAAAATTAACACTGTCACTTTAAAAAAAATCAGATTGGTGTCCTAAAGGGAAACCTTCTAAGCTGTGTAAAGTAGCTATTATGAAAATGTTTAGCCTTTTGAATGTATTTCAGACAGCGTTTGTGTTGCCAGATTTGTCAGCCAAAAACTCACTAAGCAGATTTGTCAGTAGCTGAGGCCATAATCTGTAAAACAGACATTGGCACAGAGATTAAAGATCAAGAGAATTATATAGAATTTGTTACCATATGCCAAGATTCCTTTTTCATTAAGTTTATTTTGTGTGGGCTGTATTTTAAGGCTGCTGCTTTGTCTGATTTGTTGTTTAAAACAGTGGCACTTCCTGCCAGAAAAGGGGAACTGCCCTAGTCACATACTTCAGGCTCTCAGAGATGTTACATCTTGTGTCACTGAGGTTCGTGTAATGACTGACAAAAAGAGAGATGATATCTTGTCTTTCTTGCTTCTTTTATGCAATATCCGTATTCCTCCAGGACTGCATCTTGGGAATTCTTCTCAAATTGTGCTCGTGTTGTGGGCCAAAAAGGAGCTTGTGAGTTCTGCTCAGCCGGCTGAGGAATCTCAAGTGTTTAATGTGTTTTCATAGTGCATGTTAGTTAATGCTGTCTCTCCCTACAGTAAAGAAATTTGGTACTCTTTTAGCTGGGCCTCAGCCTGAAGTTTACTCAGGTCTCAGCTCCCCTGGCTCATCCTGTCTTCCCCCAGCATTGCTCAGTCCAAGGTACCTCTTCTTGCAGGCAGAGCTGGAACAAGGAGTGTGCTCTTCTCCCCTGTAGTCCAGGAGCCCTTCCTTCTGAATCTAGTTGAGCCCTGATTGGCTTACTCTTGCTGTGCTCTGATTGGCTCTTGGGATAGCCCTATCACAGAGCTGTTTTCAAGTCCTTTTATGCCTGGAGCAGGAATAACTAATCGCCATGTTTACTCACGATAAACAACATGCAAAGCCAGGCCTGTCAATGAGGAGTGAGAGGGGTAAAAGGGGGAGTTGCCCCTGGGCCCAGTGTTTCAAAGGGGCCCAGAGCTCTGGTCACCACAACCGACTGCTGAAGCTCTGGGCCTCTTTGAAGTGGCACTTCAGCACTGCTCCACTGTGTGTGTATGTGGGGAGGGGTGACCTACTGCTGCAGTCCTGGCAGTGTTAAAGGCTGACTGCACCAGGCCCTGTCTCTTCAGTCCTTGGCCCCACCCCTTCCAGGGCAGAGAGCTGAGCCCCATCCCACCTTGCCCTGAGGCCTGCAGTGGCTGTCACCCCGATGTGCAAGGCTTCGCTATGCATATCCACTCTGCTCTGGCAGAATTATAAACAGAACATAAAGAGCACTAGCAGGGGGGGTTGCAAGTTTTTTTAAAAGAATACGGGAGAATTTGTATATATTTCATATTTCCATCCCTTTTAATAGGAAAGGCTATGTAAAACTCACAGTCGCTTTATTACCTTTAAATGTATCCACGTTCCAAATTAAATCTGAAAGAAGGGATACAGCTTCTCCCTGGGTAATGTCTAATAGGCATCACAGCAGCATTTGGAGCAGTACTTGCCCTTGTTGGAATTGCAATGGGAGCAACACCATTTTGCTGCGTAAAGTTGCTGCCACTTGTAGAAGACGCAGGGGTGCGAGACTCAGGAATGCCCTCATTAGTCACTGTATTTTAGGCTCTCAATTTCAAAGATGTATTTTATAGGTCATCTGCTGAGCTTGTGTTTACAGGAACATTTACTTAGCTTCTCTGTGACATGCTGGTGCCATGTCTGTCTGATATGTGGAACAATCTGTGATGGAATTACTACAGGTTTCCAAGAATTGTCGCAATTGTGTTGTACGAAGGCTCTTTTTAGAGCCACACAACAAATTCTTAGACAAGTGTGTAAGTAGTTTTGGCTGGTCAGTCATCGAGATAGAAGACATCCCTCTGTATGTTAGGAGGGAGGTTGTGGAATCAAGGGAGGTTGTGGAGATATTTAAGAACAGGTTAGACAGATGTCTATCAGGGATGGTTTAGATAGTACTTGGTCCTACCTTTGGGGCAGGGGGGCTGGACTCGATGGCCTCTCGAGGTCCCTTCCAGTCCTAAGCTGCGTCTACATGTGCCAGCTACTTTGAAGTAGCCGCACCAACTTCAAAATAGCACCTGCCACATCTACACGTGGCGAGCGCTATTTCGAAGTTGAAATCGACGTAAGGCGGCGAGATGTCGAAGTCGCTGTCCACATCAGGAGATGGGAATAGCGCCCTACTTCGATGTTGAACGTCAAAGTAGGGCACGTGTAGCCGATCCGTGTCCCACACCATCGAAAGGGCGGGGTCCGCCATGGCGGCCATCAGCTGAGGGGCTGAGAGATGCTCTCTCCAGCCCCTGAGCTCTATGGTCGCCGTGTGCAGCAGCCCCTTAAAGCTCCCTGCCCCCTGCGTTCCTGTGCAGGAAGCTGAGAGCGCATGCAGGCAGCAGCGTTGCCACATGGCTAGCCTGCACACGCCTCTGCAGCCCCAAGCCACCCCCCCACTGCAATGGCCGCCTGCCAGCCCCCCAAGAGCCCCCAGGGCACCCCCCCCAAGGGGAGCCAGGGCTCCCAGGCATCCAGCCAGCCTGGCAAAAGGCAGCAGGGCCCCTCCTGGATGGAGGCTAAGATCCAGGACCTGCTGGGGCTCTGGAGCGAGGAGGAGGTGCTCCAGGTAATGGGGAGCAAGAGGCTGAACACGGATGCGTTCGCTCGCCTGGCCAAGGGCCTGGCCGCACGGGGTCTCCCTGCCCGCACTCCTGACCACGTCAGGAGTAAGGTGAAGGAGCTGCGGCAGGGTTACGCCCAGGCCCGGGATGTGGCCAGCCAATCTGGGGCTGCCCCCGCCACTTGCCCCTTTTACAGGGAGCTCAGGTCCATCCTGGGCCCCCAGTACACCTCCTCCCCACTGGCCACTCTTGAGAACTCGGCCGATGAGCCCCAGCAGGCCCCGGAGACGGAGTCCGCCCCGGAGGCAAGCCCCGCACCCCAGGGGCCCCCCCAGGAGCCCACCCCTGGGATGCTGGAGGAGGAGGAGGGGGAATCCTCCTCCAGCAACGGGGGGCTGCGGATCATCCTGCCGTCCCGGAGCTCCAGCAGGGCATCCGCCCAGAGGGTGTCCCCCAACCGTGGGAGCGGACCGTCAGGTATGTACCCCACCGGTGCACACCCCCGGGTTGAGGGGCAGGGACAACAGACATGACCAGGACCCTCCATATACCCAGATGACCATGGCCCCAAGGACAGCAGTGGCATGTCCCTCAGAAGAGTGCATCAGCCCCTGCCCCCCAGCAGGACAGTGCCATGCCCCATCCCTGGGGATGGGGGGAGCAGAACCTAGGGTCCCCCGGCGGGGAGGGGGTGGGACACCCATGAGAAGCAGCAGCATCTCCCGGGGACGGGGATGGGGAACCAGCAGCAGAGGGGTAGGGGGACAAGGGTCACGGCTCGGGGACCACACTAACGGCTGTCTCCACTCTTCTTCCCCCCTTGTGTTCTGCAGCTGCACCATCGGAGGGCCCGGAGAGTGCCAGCGAGGTGTCCGTGGTCCCGGAGAGCCCACTGGGGCCATCCCAGCAGGCCAGCCCCTCAGCGGAGCACCAACCAGCCCCAGGACGGGGCCGACGGCAGAGCCACCACCACCTGAGGACAGCCACGGACCCCCAGCTGCTCGCGACCCTCCGGCGTCAGCTGGAGGTGTCGGAGCAGCGCCTGCGGGTGGATGAGCGGTGGCTGGAGCTACAACAGCAGGCACTGGCCTGGCTCCAGGAGGCATGGGGGGCCTTTATGCGCACATTCGAGTGCATAGCGGAATACCTGGCCCCCCATGCCACGCCGCCCGCCGCTCTGCTCACCCTGCCCGCTGCTCCGCCCGCTGCTCCGAATGCCATCCCACCGCCATCCGCCACCCCGGGGCCTTCCGCCAAGGGGGACCTGGGGCATGCTGACAGCTGCCGGCCATACCTGCTGGTTCGCCCGGCCCCCAGCCAGCCTCAGCCAGGGCTGAGGCCAAGGCGAGGGTTGCACCCGCCAATCTCAGGCGCCGGACTGTAGAGGGGTGCGGGGCCCAGGACGTGTCCCCCCCCGTGTACATATCCCCCCATATAATATATTTGTATATAGTTTGTGTTACACCTGTTCTGTTATATGGTACCTGCCCCCCATGTAAATAGTTCCCCACTTTTGTTCTGCTCTCTCTATGTATATTTTTTTTGTTGTTTGAATACTAAGACAAATCACCGGTTTTTGGTTTCAAAAACAACAGCTCCATTTTTATTTGTAAGAAAGAGGAGGGGTGTGCTCTTGGGTGCTCTGTGGTGTGGGCATGGGGGCAGGGAGTGTTGTGGAGGATGGGGGGGTGCAGTGGGGTGCACTACCAGCATTCACCCCGCATCCTGGTCGAAATGGGCCCGCAGCGCCTCCCGGACCCAGATCCCCTCGGGGTCCATCTGGCGACTGGGGGCAGTGGGTGGCTGCACGTCAGCCCTGCCAGCCTCCACAGCCCAGCCCTGGAAGAATGCCTCCCCCTTGCTCTCGACCAGATTGTGGAGTGCGCTGCACGCGCCCAAAACCTGGGGGATGTTGGTGGGGCCCACATCAAGGCAGGTGAGGAGACACCTCCAGTGCCCTTTGAGGCGGCCAAAAGTGCATTCAACCACCTGGTGCGCATGGTTCAAGTGCGTGTTGAAGCGCTCCTGGCTGGCTGAGAGATGGCCCGTGTAAGGGTGCATGAGCCAGGGCCGGAGGGGGTACGCCGCGTCTGCGACAACACAGAGGGGTATGGTGGTGTCCCCCACAGGGATCTCCCTCTGGGAGATGTAGGTCCCTGCCTCCAGCTGGTGGCATAGGCCCAAATTCCTGAACACGCGGGCGTCGTGGGTGCTGCCAGGCCAGCCAACATAAATGTCCAGGAAGCGGCCCCGGCTGTCCACCAAGGCCTGGAGGACCACAGAATAGTAGCCCTTCCTGTTCAGAAAGTGTCTTCTGCTGTGCTCTGGGGCATGGATGGGGATATGGGTCCCATCCAGAGCCCTAAAGCAATTTGTGAAGCCCAGGCTGGCAAACCCCGCGATGGTGGCATCTGGGTCCCCAAGCTGCATGAGCCCGTGGAGGAGCAGGGCATTGATGGCGCAGACGACCTGCAGTGCCCAGAATGCCCAGAGCCTGCATCCCTCCCCTGCTCAAGCTCTTCCCTCCTCACCTGCCTAAGGCTATAAGAGAGAGTTTGGGTGCAGGTTTGGATTGGAGCAGCAGACATGAAAAGATGCAGACTCTGGGAGGGACTGTGGTGCAGGAGGGGTGAGGGTTGGAGCTCTCGGGCTTGGCTGCAGGTGGGTTCTGGGGTGCAGGCTCTGGGAGGGAATTTGGGGACTAGGGTATAGGGCAAGGCTCTGGAAGGGAGTCTGGGGAATCGAGGGGGAAGGGAATGTAGGGGCAGCATGGGGGCTGTGAGGAGAGGGTGCAGGCTCTAGAGAGAATGGAGTGCATGATGGGAGGATGCCATGCTTGCCTGAGGACACCCACTTCTGGCAATGGTTCCTGGGGATGTGGGGGTCTCTGATAGCTGCTGCCTCTGTGTGTTCCCCTAGCCCCTCTGCCACCCTGAGCACTCCCCCATGTGTCCTCCAGTCTTGCCTGCTGCCCCTGGCAGTTTTAAATGCCCCTGGGTGTCCTGCCAGCAGCACAGCGGGGGTTAGAGTGGCTTCCAGCTGCCGTTTACCCCAGCTGCCAACATGAGCATCCCTGTGGCCATGGTTGGGGAGGGCAGGGAGTCTCCATGCTGTGTGCTGCTCCATATCCTACCCCCAGCTCCCCAATGGGGTCTACCCCCGATATCTGTCTTCCCCACCGCTGCACCCCCTCTCCTGGATGCATGTGCCCCAGCCCAGGCCCCAGTCCTACAAGGTCTGCCCCGATAATCATCTCCTGCACCCTCTGGCCCAGCTGCCTACACTGTACCCTAGACCTCCCCATGGGGTCTGCCCTGACACGCAAGCTGTCCCTCACCGTAGCCTCACACTGGGGTAGGGTGGTCAGCGGGGCTGCCCCTTGCCCAGCATGGGGTAGGTGTGATGGCGCATTATAAGATGCTCATCCAACAAGCTCTCTCAGGCAGCAGCTGTTCAGGTGTGAGGTAACGATGTGGCACCTTTCTCCCTCCTGCAGCACAGGTAGAGCAATCAGGGGCCACCTGCTGTGAACCTGTGGACTTGGATCCTGCTGTTGTTTGCAGCTCATTCACTGCTTTCAGACTCCCTGGGCAGAGTTACATCACTAACCCTCAGGCATGGGAGAGACCTGGCTCCAACTGTTGGTGGAGTCAAGCCCCTAGCCCTGGATATTCATGGTGCTTAAGCATCTTGGGCCCATATAATTCACTCCCTATGTATACGTCCCAGTGGTAGAAATCCTGCCCTGTCAACACATCTTTTCTGTAAGTTTGAACTCTGAAGGGATAGATACCATACAGAATGTGGATCTCCTGCAGAGAAGACTGATCGATATGTTTATATGTAGTAAATAGCAAGATAGGGACCTTTAAAGTTGGTCTAGTGACTTGTTTCTGGAGTGCGAAGAATTGAGTTCTCTTTTATACACCTTTAATCAGTACAGTGGTTCATCACACAGATGTTAGCAGTCATTCTAGGGCTCTCCAATAGTAATTTAAGTTATCCCTGCCTAAGGGCTTGCAATCAAATTATTAGACTGTTGCAGTGCTTCTGTGGATCATGGGTGCATCTTACAAGGGATATTTTCTGGTATGATGAGAAACAGTGGTTTCTCCTGGGAAGCAAATGTACCATTATGGACTTTATTAAGTCCTTGATTAGATCCACTACTGATTAGCAAGTAGGCTTTGCAAGACAAAATATTGTAGTTGTTTCTGCTGGATTTACAAAAGCATTGTGTGATGAAGATGAAAACAAATCAAATCTAATAAAAGCCAATAACTTCTTTTTTCAATTTTAGGCTCATTTTCCTAAGAACTGACACAAACCATAATTAACCCTTTGCTTACAATGGAAAAAGTACACATAAGGTTTGTGTGTATGTATACAAATTCAAATGTGTTTATATTGTGCATGTATACACATGCATATAGCATAATATATATTCATTATGTGTATATAATATGAAACAGTTTATATTTGCATTCACACGCGAATATATCTGTCTAAAAAACTTGAGCATTTCATTTTATTGTCACTCTATAAAGTCTTGAGTTAATATTTTGCTCTTCCACTGATGGGTTCAGAAGTATCTAATGGTGAAATAAAAATTTGCTTTACTGATAGTCAAATCCATCTAAACTCTTCTTAGAAGCTATTCTGTCTCTGTTTACGTCATGCTGTTGTAATATTTTTGGATGACCGAAAAGCTGAGGCATTTAATATGTGACTGCATAATTGCTGAAATTATGCAATGAATTTTTAAATTTTTTTGAAAAGAAATTCAGCTGTGGGCATGTATTTGTGGAATTCGGCTTACTCCTTAATGAAGTGTAATTGAAGATTAATATGTTGGTTTGTAATAATACCTTTTTTATTGCTAGCCATTTGCTTGATTTTTCACTTTAATATTATTGCTTGGATCAAGTTCATTTCCCGCTCATGTTGATTTCATTAATAAGTCCGTAAGTATGCAGTTGCACAGTAATTAGCCTTTAGTTCATTGTGATGTTATCAAGCAATCGTGTTCTAAATTGCTCTATGATGGTATGGCACTCTTGTTAGACTTTCCACTCCAAATTCTTCCTTCCAATTCAATTTCTTTAAAGTCAATACAGTTACATTCAGGGCAGACATGGCCCTCAGATGTTTAAAAGAAGAAGAACTTCATTAGGAAGCCACAGTCTTGCAAGCTTTGTGTAATAATACCTTACAACTAGAAGTGTTCAAATTTTTGCCCGTAGGCAGGTCTGATAATTTACCAGGAGTCAAAGGACTTAACTTAAATTTCTAGAAAATGGAATGTTTTCAGGAACTCTGCTCTGTATTACAGAGAAAAGGCTCACAAAGATGGCAGCAATTATTTTGTTTATGTATTTGTTATGTCATATTTTTCCTTGGCAGACTACATTGTCCAACAGGGAGCCGACCCCCAACACCGACAAACTAAGGGACAATCCCCACCCATGTACATATCTTCTTACCATGATTTACTGTGTAAAACTTCCCATGGCTGATGCACTCAGACACTTACTCTCTTCTACCTGAAAACCTGTGAACCAAAATCTGGGTCAGTTCTGATTATGCACAGTATGTACTTATGACTTTCTAAACAAGATTCTTAATTTTTGATAATCCAAGGATAACGTAAGGTGTACAGAGACCTTCCTCTGAATCAGTGTACCATGGAAACTTTTATTTCAATCATCAGCTTTTAACATTTAACATTTTAAAATCTATTCTTTCTTTCTCTGCTCTGTAGTTCCTGCACTCTTTTGCAAAACCTCCTAAGCTTTGTGAGGCTCGTGATCCAGATTTCAGCCAGGCCCGCTTAAGCCTGAAATGTACTTTTTTGTTAGGACCTCCCAACAAGTGAAACTTTCAGCTTATTAATTTCAATTACTATTTGTTTAACTAAATGTTAAGATATTATTCCATGACATCAGTGTTTAGTCTCATGATATTTAATTAATTATTTTTTCATAGTGCTTAATTAAATTAGAGGTTTTAAATATCCAAAATACTTTATAGGTATTATTACATTTGTTTAGGCTATCACTATTCTTTGACACTGTTTTAGGTACAGAAGTTCAAAGTAAAGGCCAGTTAGTTCCTGTTAAATCCAAAAGGTCAAGAAGCAGGTGACCTGGGGAAAATGGCTTTGGTCTGGGCCACAATTTTCAAGATATTTTGAAGTTTCTTCAAGTTATAAATGTGCTTTGGTTTAGTCATTCCTCCTTGAAAGATCCTCCGTATTCTACTAGAAAAAATAAACATATCATCTGTCACTGTCCTTTACAAGCACATAATTTACGTCCATTAGAAAATTGTTCACAATTGTTATTTGAGTGGTTTTCTCATTGTTGTCCTAATTAAATTGGACTATTACAGCATTCAAACCATAGACCTTTTAGCTTGTAAACTGAATGATTTTTATTAAGGTAATAATAGTCAGTCTGGTAATCATGGCACTCAAATTAATACTTTAAGGACAATTGAATAGATTTTTACTGCTTCGTACAGGAGAATACAGGATTTATTACAGCAGATGTAACCAGCTGTTGTGATAGTTAAAGTAGGAGGCACAGTCTCCATTATAACTCCGTTTGCTGCCCATGTTCATAACCTTCCTGAACATTCGTTGTTTTTTGGAAAAAACTCAATATCTCGTGGATTTAGTGTCACTTGCTCTTGAGAATTCGAACACAACAATATTTCAGTGTAAAGAAGTTCACATATATAAGGTTGTGGTTGTGAATTTAAATATACTTCACTTAGGAAACTGGATTAGGAGTCCCACAATATTTACAATGGATTAAATTATTATATATACTCGGAAAGTCTGGCTTTGTTACACAGAATTAGCTTCCTTGAAAGTCTGAGCACATACAGAGGCAAATCCTGACCCACCATATACACTTGTGTGCTTACTTTGCACAATACTAATTTGTGTACTTAAATAAATAGTCAAATTGATGTAAGTCCACTGAAGTCAAGTCCATTTTATAATGGAGAATGAGAATTTGGAAAATGTTAACAATTGTCTGTGGGTTCAGTTATCAGTAGGTAATCTAGCCCATACCCTCTGGTACAATTTGGAAGGGCAACTGTAGAATTCCAATTTCCTCCTCAGGTGCCCCACTCTTAGAGTGGGAGGATATGGTAACAGGTCATTTTCTAGCATTTGCTTTTTCTTGCCTTCTGGAATGCACTGGGGGAGTCAAGGTGGAGGAGGATAGACCCATTCTCCACCCAATCCAGCCCATCTGCCTATGGAAGGACATACTTATTCTGTGGGCTCTGCTTTCCTCCTTGTCTAGGAAGCAGTGATACAGCACACTGGCCCAAGGAACAAATGGGAAGTGTTTCTCCCACTCTACTCCATGGGTGCCCACAGGGAAGGCCACAAGCTGTCCCTAGAGTAACAGAGAAATAGCTGTGTTAGTCTATATACTATCAAAACAAAAAAGCAGTCCAGTAGCACTTTGAAGCGTAACAAAATAATTTATTAGGTGGTGAGCTTTTGTAGGATAGACCCACTTCTTCAGACCATTGTTCTGGTATGACTATGGTCTGAAGTGGGTCTATCCCACGAAAGCTCACCACCTAATAAATTATTTTGTTACTCTTCAAAGTGCTACTGGACTGCTTTTTTGTCCTGAGAGTAGTATGCTAGTTGTCCCTCATGGTGGTGTTCCACTGGAGTTTGCATGAGGAAAACTTCTGCAGGACATAATTGGAATTAATGCTTTTTACTGTCTATTAATAAGGCTTCCAAAAATCTAACCAAATTTATTAGAGCTTTCCCAGAATAAAAATAATTGTCAAGTGTTTCTGATTGTGGAAGATGAAACATGGGGCTTTATTCCTATATCTTGGAAAAGAGCAGCTATTTCCCCACGTCACTGTTAGGATGAAAAATGAGTTATGTGAAGCGAAAATAAGTTATTTATATTATGATAATTCCACATTTATGCTTCCATTTTTTTCATGAGACACAAGATAGCAGGAAGCAGTTCATGAATTAAGTTCATTGCATTTTGGTATACCAGAGCAATGTCATTAATTCTAAACTTTGCTAAATTACATGTACCCCTTGAAGGAAATAGTTGATATAATTTTGGCATGGAAGGTACAAGAACATTTTTAAATAGCTTTGGAAAACCTCCAACCTTCTGATGAGCATGTCTATTTTGAACTTGACTGTTGAAATAGCTGTAAACTGGTAAACGATAGAGTGATGCAGTCTGATTTTGGGGTAGGAGAAGATGGTTTCCACTTTCCCTTTTCGTTTCCCCTTTCTAATAAAAAGACTGATTTTGCTCTGAATTTGTTTTATTTTTCCCCCTGTTAATTTTAGCTAGGGTCTGTTTTATAGCTGGCTATTGTTTATACCAACATATTTTATTAAATTTTCCCAAACTATCCTCCAGGTTCCATCAATTGCAATATAAATAATGAATAGATTTTTCTGAATAGAAGAGGGTTTCCCCTCCTGCTTAAATGCTTAGTAATTTTACTAATATTAAGCCTGTCTTTTGGTGGTAAGGGGCTTAGTGCATTAACACACAGTATAAACAATTGTACTCATGTTTAGGAGGAGAAAATTTAAAATTAATTATAGAAATTTAAGGTGGATAGAAAGGAGGAGGAAAGGGAATGTGTGGAACTGCCTTTTCAGAGGATTATGCAGCTTTTTAAGGCTCAGTTTTACACCTCTAAAGTCAACAGAAATGTGACAATTGCTTTCAGTATGGGTGGAATCTGACCCCTGAAGCTTAATCTTAGTCCCACTGACTCTACGGGATGTGGTTTTGACATTAGCTTGAATACTGATTTATTCTTTGTTTCCAATTTCATATCTGATCTAATTATACTCATAAAAGGAGACAGGGAAATGAGATAGTATCTTAGCAAGCTAAATTTTAACTTGCAAAAGAACATTTCCCCCCCCCCCCACCCACTGCCCTTTAAATAGCTATTTCATAAACCCTTGATGCACAGCAGGGGCAGTAGTATTTGCCACCCCATGGCAAAATAAATCTGTTTGCCTGTGTATGTAAAACCTGGTGCATGTGAAATTAGCTTTCAGTTGTACTGTGTTTCTTTTACAGATATAATATTGTTCTAGAACTTGCCCCTGATTAAAGAAATACATAAATAAATAATTTATAATTTAATTAATAAGGTATAATATGCAAAGTACAGTAATTTCAAACAGCTTGTAATGTCTCTAATGTACTTTCAATTTTTTATTTTACATAAGGGCTATATTCATTATGTGGTTATGATAAACATACTAATGAATTTTATTATAGGAACAAATTTAAACATGTAAATGAGATCAAATAGTATTAAAATGCAAACGACGGTGAAACTTATTACAAACTAACCTTGCCAACACACATGGAGGGATGTTGTAAAAAATCCTCACCATAATTTAGGAAGTTGCATGCGGTATAGAAAGCCAATGCCTTCATTTTACAAAGTCACTGAACATAAGAATTTATGAACTATTCATTTTTAGTATCTTTAAACTCCCCTCAAAACAAAAAAGAAGTTAACTAGAATCCAAGGTTTACACGTAACTTTGGGTAACAATTAAAATCCCTTTTCTTGTTCCAGTGAACAGTAATCTGTGCATAATTATATTCAAATAAGATATTAGCATTTTTTGTGCTTACTCTTTGTTAATTGCAGAGTTCACTCACCATGGTGATGATTTTGATAGAATCAAACAACCTTATTGACCTGATGCTGCAAGGCATGTTTGGAAATTCTGCTGTATTCTTCTTTTTCCCCCATTTTTATTTTATTTTTTTTAATTTTGGCATTTTGAGGAGTCCCGCTGCTTTTATTACATTCCTGACACTTTTGTTAATAAATCATTGCAAAGTTAATGAAAATTGCATTCAGGCATATCCAAAATAATTGTGTCCTTTGTCATGCTAATAAATTGAAAGATGTTGATCCAATGGGTGAATGCATGCCCATTATGGTGAAGTTTGTGATATGTGTGCCTGTTGCTCTTGTATTTTTTGGCTTGGCATATCACTCCATGTAGAAATGTGTATGAGGAAAACAAAAGTCAGTATGTTTCATTCAAAATACCAGTGTATAGTTAAGTTGGAAAGTAGAAAGGAAAGAAGTGTTTAATTTCTGGTATGGAGTCGTTTTAATATCAGTAGGAATCAGCAATTGACGAGCACCAGAATACATGTAATTATGAAAACTATATTTAACTGTCTCTTTTTATGTGCCTTATAATAGAGTTATAGAACTGGAAGGAACCTTGAGTGGTCATCAGGTCCAGTCCACTGCACATGTGGCAGGACCAAGCACCACCTAGACCATCCCTGAGACGTATTTGTGTAACCTGCTCGTAAAAACCTCCAATGATGGATAGTCCACAGCCTTCCTAGGCAATTTATTCGAGCGCTGAACCACTGTGGCAGTTAGGAGGTTTTTTCTGATGTATAACCTGAATCTCCCGTGGTACAACTTAAGACCACTGCTTCTTATCCTATCATCGGAGGATAAGGAGAATAATTTTTCTCCCTCCTCCTTCTAACAACCTTTTAGGTACTTGAAAGCTGTTGTTTCTCAGACCAAACAAGCCCTGTACTTTCAGTCTTCCCTCAGAGGTCATGTTTGTAATCTTTCTTTCATATTTATAGCATCTGATAGATTAAAGAAAAATGGAAACAATTTATAAAAAAGCAGTCTGAGGAGGAAACAAAGGTAACCATGTTTTTTGTTTGTTTGTTTGTTTTTGTGAGGCAACAAGTTTTAACTGGCACTCCTTTATCCAGATGTTAATCTGGAGTAACTCTGATGAAGTCATGTGATTAAATTCCACACCTATAGCCATTGTCTTTCCTAAATAAATAGTGATTGCATTGGAGTTCCATTAGGTGTAAGGGCAGTACTGACTTTGCCCTAGTGCCTTTAAGTTTTGTGCACAGGAGGTCATCCCTTTCTGCCATGCAACATCACCAAAAGATGAGGAGCAGAGAGGAGGTGCCACAGAGAATGATCAACCAGAAAAAAATTCCATTTTATCATGGAAGGTTTGTGTATTTAAAAAAAAAAAACCCTCTAAGGAAGCCAGGTAATTGTAATCTTGGGAGTGCTTAATTTATGCACTAACCCATCATGCTGATTTTAGGCAAGTATTTATTCTGCTACTCAATCAAAAAGCATAGTTTCCATAACAACTGACACATCAGATGTAACAGTACGCTGTTTGAATTACTGAATGTTTAGAAGATGGGTTTATCGATGTGTTATATGAATGTATGTTGTTGTTCTTCTGTTTTATAGGAAGGATCTGTGTTTCTGTAAGTTAGGCAATTATTGTGTTCTTCATAATTAAGACCAATCTTATGTTTGCTGACAGTATTTAGTACTTAAGTGATTTACTATGTATGGCTGCAGCATGGTGCCAACTACAAGGAATGATTTTGGAAGTTCCCACTTTTTGCTTAATTTACTGTATTTTTAAGAAAAAAAGGGTCAAATTCTACCTTCTTTTACAGCAAGAATGGCCCTGGCATCAATATACTTGCACCAGCATAATTATGAGATGAAATTTGACTCAAAGTATATTGTACATTTTTGGGCCTTGAATGACATCTTTCCCCCTTTTTTGTTAAAAATAAACACATACAAAATGCCAAACAAAACCAATCAAACACCCCCTGCCTGCAATCTACAGTTTGAACAGAAAAGAAAACAGAACACAAAGGCTATGTCTACACTAGCACCCCCTTTCAAAAGGGGGATGCTAATGAAGCATCTCAGGATATGCTCATGCGGCATTGCAATAAGTATGCAGCACCTCATTAGCATAAAGGAGGCTGCGGCATTTTGAAAGTGCTGCTTTTAACTGCGCGCAGCTCGTCTGCATGGTGGTTGTAGGAATAAGGGGATTTCAAGGTGTGCAGGGTCCTTTAGAAACGGACCCCATGTAGACAAGCCTCATGCAATTGAAAGCAGCACTTTCGAAGTACCAAGGCTGCCACTATGCTAATGAGGATGCATATTTGGAAAGAGGTCCTATTTCTTCTGGAATGAGGTTTACCTATTTCAATTTAAACTAACCAGTCTTTTAAAATTATTTCAAAATAGCGGTTGTGTTGTGTAGACAAAGTTGTTTTGAAATAATTTTGCCATATAGACATTCCCTGTGACAGCATAGCTGGGGTACTGGATTTATGTTGAAACAATCCCTGAAGTGTAGACTTGGCCTGTGTTCCTAACTGTAATATGAATGAGTTGAGGTCTGCCACAGAATCATGGCTAATCATAATAGGTGTGTCATTCCCTCAGTTCTGTGTGTAAAATGGATAAAATTTGTGAGCACAGAGTGCTCAAGGAAATCAGAGAATTGTACAGCGGCTGTATCACTGTTATCCCACAAAACAGGGGGATTTAAATAATGATTTAAATCACCAGAAAAAAAACATTTAAATCAAGTTGCCAAAAAAGCTAAGCCTGACTGTGCTTAGTATGCACTTAATTTTGGAGTAAGTTCCACTGAACTCACTGATCATTCTGTTTTTTGACAAAACAAGTACAGAATGGGGTGCCCTTGGGAAAGCTGAGTTATGCTGAATTAAAATAGGGAGTAGATTTATGGCATCACCATTATAGTCTCTGGCCATGATGTTTCAAAATAAGGGCCATGTATTATGTAATATAAAATAAGAAAATGACACTCAGTGGCAATTGGCAACTCTAGATTTCTCTTACTGCAGCTTTCTATGTTATGTACTTGAGTGATAGATTCTAAACCTAGTTAGCTAATTAAGCAAGCCATAAAGATTAGCTAAGCTTATCTTTTCTGCTAGCTACAACCAGCATACAGCTGGGGAATTTACTTGTCAAATCACACTGGTACTAAACGGCTCGGAGAGACTGTTGAAGAATGATGCATTGCAAAGTGAATTATGTAAGTTAGTAAACAGTTGGTCCACTCAACCGTAGCCACATCTTCATTCACATTTTTCCCCATAAACAGTTCTCCTTATGGTAGATTCGTGCAACTAGGTCCTCCATCATCTTCTTGTGCTGCTTACGCTTGACACATTTTCCATTTTTTACCCACAGAATGAATTTCTTCAAAATATTATCAGATAGGGTTTCTCTTACTCCCAGAAACCATGGCAGTCCTTCTGTGTCAAAAGAGTGTGTGTGTGTGTGTGTGTGTGTGTGTGTGCCCGCGCATGCACATGTGCACATGGAGAGGTTGCGGGATAAAGGAAGCTATGTGTATGCATGCCGAATAATGTCTTCCCTTTTTCTTTGCAATCCACTCCTCCGTTACTCTCTATGTGGCCTCCATCTTTTCCTATATATTGTCTCTCTATATTTGCAACAGTGTCTTAACTAACTTCTTTGCTATGCTTGGCCAAGGTCCACCATCACATAAGCACAGAACAAAAACAAATCCTATCCAGCCTGTGTATTTTTCACACTTACTTTTTAGTCTGCTTAGAAACAGAAACTGGAAGCCCAGAACTTTCAATAAGCAAGAGCTAGTAGTTAGGCTGGACAGTCTAGAGACATTAATTGATTTTTAAGAGAATGCAAATATATGTGTAGCATATTTATGATGAGATTTAATTGTAACTTATTTTTAAATGATAAATTTAGTATTTAATTGATTAAAAAAGCAGTTTAAATTAAAAATCAGATTTTTTGGTTAAAACCTATTTTTATCCACCCTGCAGACCCAACTCATCCATTTTACATAGTTTCAGAAACATGTAAGATCCTCAGTGATGTATGTGAGAACTTCAGAGTTATGAAAATCAGAGGCAAACTGAATAGTCAACGACACACCTAATTTGGATCAAGAAATCTGCGATCAGGCAGCAGAGACTAAAACACTTACTACTAAAAATAGAGGGAATACTTTTTTTTTAAAAAGTTGACAGTATAAGGAAACAGTTTCTGTGCTTTCATGTAAGCTGGTTAAAGGCAACATTTTTCTGTGGAATGTTAAAGTTTCAACTCTGTCAATGTCCAGTTGTAAACTTTTAAAAGATTAACCATAATGTTTTGTTCAAAGTGAAGAGTTATGAGCTACCTCCATTCCCAAAGTGTTTGTAACTCTGAGGTTCTGGTGTAAAATTGCTAAAGACACATAAAATATTACCGCTAAAGAGCACACTTTCAGTGGTCTGCATAAACTGGAGGAGCTTGAATGACCATAAAAGATTGTTAACTATGTGTATATGCAGAGTAATTCTATGGATTTTGGCAATATAGATATATTAGCTTCCTCCCATAACACTACGCAATTATAAAAACAAGCAGACTTCAGGAAGTGAGGTTATGCAAGGAAACTTGAATTTCTAGTAAAATCAAGGCATGTGATTGTCAAGTTGACTCAAGTGTGCATTGTGTACGTTTTGTATTGAGTTTTATACTATGTTAGACATTTTAACACCTTGATGTGGTTTGGCTCGAAAAGAGTTTCCATTATAAAGAGTTTTTACCTACTTTGCAAAATTTTCACGTTTTGCTGTGTGGTCTTTTATTTTGTTTTTAAATGTGAGCAAAATATCTTGGCTTATTTGTTGAGTTAGATGGTTTTTCAACAGGGAAAGAAACAAACAAAAATGGCCCAATCTCATTGCTTGAAAATAGTCTTCAGTGAGGACTATGGATATATCTACGCTGTATTTAGATACCTACAGCTGGCCCATGCCAGCTGATTCAGCCTATGGGCTAAGGGATTATTTGAAAGTATTGTAGATGTACCAAGCTAGGCTGAAGCTCAAGGTCTGGGACCCTCCCAACTTGTTCGTAGTCAGTTTGGTTTTGATGTCACAAGCTTATGATATTTGGAAATTGCTTTTAGGTTGGAGGTATGAAATTAAATGCAGATACACAGTGCATGTGTTTTTATTTAGTTTAGGAATGCAGGCTTTTACATACAGTTACCTACTTTCAGATGGGTTCAGTCAGGAAGATAACAAAGGCTGCTGATATTCAGGAACTACTGTTCCTATTAGAGAATCAAACGTTAGAGTGAGAAGTGAGCAAGAATAATCCAGAAGTTGGGGAAAATAATAGGCCTCTGAGCAATAGACATTGAGTCTTCTGGGATTGTTGATGACTTGCCAGGGTCTGGTACTGAGTACAGCTATATGGGTCTTCCAACTGTGTCCAAAGCCAGAGGGTCTAGAAAGTATTGACAGAAAAGGCCAGTAATCATGTGATCCATCCCCTGTCATCCAGTCCCAGCATCTGGCAGTCAGAGAATTAGGGAAACTCCTAACAGGAGTTTGCATCCCTGACCATGTTGGCTAGAAGCCATTGATGTACCTATCCAATTATCTAATTTTTTTTAAACACATTTACAGTTTTGGCCTTCATAGCATGCCCTGGAAATGAGTTATACAGGTTGACTGTGCACTGTGTGAAGAAATACTTGCATATGTTTGTTTTAAACCTGCTGCATGTTATTTCTTGTGTTATGTGAAGAGGTAAACACAACTTGATTCATTTTCAATTGTAGAGATCTCTGTCATATCCCCTCTTAGTCCTCTCTTTTCCAAGCAGAAGAATTCCCATTTTTTAAATCTTTCCTCATATGGAAGCTGTTCCATACCCTTGATCATTTTCTTCCCCTTCAGTGTACATTTTCTAATTCTATGATACCTTTTGTCAAGATTGGGTGACCAGAACTGCATGCAGAGTTCAAGGTATGGGTGTACCATAGATTTCTGTAGCAGCATAATATTTTCTACCTTATTATCTGTCCCTTTCCTAATGGTTCCTAACATTCAGCTAGGATTTTTGGTTCACACTGCACATTGAGCAGATTTTTTCAGACAACTAGCCACAATGACTCCAAGACTTCTTACCTGAGTGGTAACAGCTAATTTATATCCCATCCTTTTGTACATATAGTCTTGCAATGTGCATTACTTTGCATTTATCAACTTTGAATGTCATCTATCATTTTGTTGCCCAGTCACAGTCTTGTGGGATACATTTTTAACTCTTCCCAGACAATTTTGGACTTGACTACCTTGAGTAATTTGGTATTGTCTGCAAACTTTGCAAACTCCTTTGTCCAGATCACAGGTCTGGTGCCAGTTCAGACCTATGGTGGAAACTAGTATTAACCTCTCACCATTCTGGAAACTATCATTTTCCCTCTCGTCTTTTAACCAGTTACTGATCCATGAGAGGACTGTTCACTTATCCCCTAACAGGTTAATTTGTTTATGCTCTTTGGTGAGGGACCTTGTTTAAATGGCTTCTGAAAGTCCAAGTACACTGTATTCACTGCATCATCCTTCTCCTCATTCTTGTTCACCCCCTTTAAGAATTCTAATAGATAAGTGAGGTATGATTTCCCTTTTTCAATGCTCTGGAAATCATGTTCATTGATGTGTCAGATAATTCTGTTCATCACTATGGGTGCGTCTACACTTGCATTCCTCTTTTGAAAGAGGTATGCAAATGAGGGAAATTGAAAATGCAAACAAGGTGCATATTTGGCACCTCATTTGCATATTCTTATTTCAAAAAAGCTTCTTTCGAAAGAAGAAAATCGTGTAGATGCTGCTCTTTTGAAAGTAAACCCCATCTTCAAAAGACTACTTCTTTCCTTTATTTAATGGGAAGAAGGAGTCTTTTGAAGATGTGGTTTACTTTTGAAAAAGCAGCATTTACACTGGTTTTCTTCTCTCAAAAGTGAATATGTAAATGAGATGCCAAATATGCATCTCATTTGTATTTTTGATTTCCCTCATTTGCATACCTCTTTCGAAAGAGGATGTGAGTGCAGACACACCCTATGGTTTCAACCAATATTACTGTTCCCTAACCCAACAATTATAGGGAAGGGGCTGCTTTGATTGCAATAAACCTCTGCCCCCTTTGTTTTAATTTTTTTCCCCAAACTGTAACTAAATGTTCTCCTGAGTGGATCAGTCACGGGGGAGTCTTGTCACCCAGTTACAACAACTCAAATGCTCTCTAAAGGTCAAAAATTGTATTATTCAGCAATTTTTGTTTATAAAGAGGAAATATTTTTAATGGAAAAACTGACATAGACATTTATTATGTTGTAATAACCTAGAATTATGAATTTTAATAAAAAGTATATATAAATCTCAGATTTAGCTGTTCAGACTTGCTAAGACTGGACATTTATACTGCTGCTTGTAGCTTTATTTCTCTCAGTCACAAGTGGCTAGAAAGAAGAGATGTGCTATTAATTCTCACTGGTTCCTAGACTGCACTTTCAACCTCTTTCAGGAATGGGTAGTAATTTTGAACCAGTGTCTTGGGGAAGTTATCTCTGCAGTGCATTTGGTGGAGGAGGATGGGCTAGGAGAGTACCATAGGGGGGTGGCCCTCTGCTCCACTGCCCTAGCTCGTAGTGGATACCTCAAGATGTTTGGCGTTTCTCCTTGGGTCTTGGTATGTATGCAGGTTTGGAGGAGCATGAGTCTGATGGGTCTGATTGGGCAGCAATCTGACAGTAGTGTGATAACTCAGGAACTCACACAATTTTCTGGTTTATATTACCCATCCCTGAGATTTTCCCACAAGAAGACATGAGAGCACCCTGCATAGCTATTGCATTGAGTAACTCCTGCAAGCTGTAATTCTTGAGCAACTTCATGCTGCTACGAGATAACTTTAAACCGAGCTTACACCTGAAAATTCTGTAATTACACAGTTGTTCCTGTCATATTCTAAAAAACCTTATGGCAGTGCTGCAATTTTATAGTTCACATGGTATAGTCCTGATGTTAATGTGTAAATCTCCATGCATACAAATTACAAGACAATTGCTTATTATTTTTATTCTGATTACAGTGTAGCACACCCCACATAATGTAAAGCATTATAAGTGTATGTCAGACATCATGTAATGCAGCAAAAGAATAATTTTTAAAGAGTTTTGCATGTTTTCTGGTTTTCTTTTTCTTTATTTGTCTCTGATCAGTGTGTTAAGAGCTGTAATTAAACTATGAAAGACCATAAGGTATATTTCAAAGGTTAGTTACATAATTTTTTCACATTTACTTATATTCTCTTGCATTACTTCAGTTCATGCAGTTGTATTATGCACTCTGACATCCATGTCATGTCATGTTTGTTCAACTGTTTTACTACCAGTCAAAACTAAAAGTTTTTTTTTCCTGTTCACTCTCTGCAGGGTCAGCCAATTTAAGGAAAATGAAGCTGTCTGCTATCAACTTATACATCATCAGCAACAATAAACATGTCAAGATCAGAACCTGCATTTTGTTATCTGACTATTGTTGATAGCAGTAAAAAGACAGCTTGATTTTCATTAGTTGGGTTGATCCTGCAGGGCTAAGATCAAGGAAAAATGTATTTTGACTTGAAGTAAATGGAGGAAACATGACATGGAAGTCAGGGAGGGATTATATATGCATCCCTAAGGTGTCATTTTTAACAAACTGATTTCTCTCACTTGAGGAAATTCCAAATAAACCACTGGACAGATTTCTATAGCTGCCCAGCTTGCAAAGGCCAATGTTTCTGACTCTGAATTATGCATTATCTTCTCCCTTTTCCTTTTGGTCATGTTTCTCTTACAGTTATTTTGAGGGGCAAGGGTACAGAATAAAAATGTATTGTTCGTGCAATCTGGAATTCAGACTTTTCAAATAAAAGTGGCATATGTATCTCACTGCAAGTATATTTCATAAGCTCACAAAATTTGCCTAAAAAATAAAAACATACTTAGTTTTCTTTGGTCTCACATAGATGCAAACAAATAGGGTGGGTGATGTAATCTCTTTTATTGGACCAATTTCTGATGATGAAAGAGGCAAGTTTCTGAGCTTTTGGAGAACTCTTCTTCCGATTAGGTGAGCTCTATGTAAACTTGTAGTTTTCATCAACAGAAGTTGGTCCATTAGAAGGTATTGCCTCACCCACCTTATCCTTTTAATATTCTAGGACCAACATAGCTACAACTCTGCCAGCATAGGTTCAGATACCAAGTTGAGGCCAGGGACTGGGATGAGGGAATGGTTACTTCCACTCTACATGCACGTTTCTCCCCCACCCTCCATAGAAGCTATACTTTTTTCTCCCTCATAGGCTGTGGGGTGATGGCACTTCAGGAAATGCTAATGAGGTGCTTACATGAATATGCATCACCTCATTGGCATAATGGCAACTGCATGTGCTTCAAAACTGTTTGTTTCAAAACGCAGCTGCCCATGTAGCCGGGGGACCTATCGAAATGGACCCCTGATTTTGAAAGCCTCTTATTTCCATCTGGTTTTGGGAAGAAAGGGCTTTCAAAAGCAGGGGTCCATTTCAAAAGGCCCCCTGCTACATGGGCAGCTGCATTTCAAAACAGGCAGTTTCGAAGAGTGTGCAGCTGCCATTATGCTAATGAGGTGCTGCATATTCATTGAAGTGCCTCATTAGCATGTCCCAAAGGAGGGGCTAGTGTAGCCACAGCTTTAGTGTGTATTTGCTAAGGATCAATAGGGATGCCACATTGTGGTGAACCCCCACAAGGAGAACCTGGAACTGGGCAGATAGGGAATTAACGTTGCCTAGTTGCAACATAATCCTCACTGTGTGCCCTGCCATAACACCCCTCCTTGACACCACTCACTTTATGAAGCCTTTTGCCCTGGGTGCTGTGCCTGTGCTCTGTAGGGTGCTGGCACTCTCGTTCCTTATAGCTGCGTAGGAGAGAGGGTTAGTCTCCAGAAGTCAGTGGGTACTTGTCATTGGACAGGGGCATGAACTGCTGTTACCCTTCTCCAGGTCAAATATCTGGGGCTAGCAAGTAAAGCTTAGAATTTTACCAGCATTTTTGTGTCCCACAATTGCCACTTGATCCCCCAGCAAGCAGCTTAGCTCCATCTGTTGCGGGGGCGGCCAAACACATACGACAACCCTGAAATGTTTGAGTGCCAGGACACTTCAGCCCCATGGTGCACACCTGCAAGGACTTGGGGCTTTGGCCATGCAGGGAGACGGGGACTCGGTATGTCAGCCCTCCTCCTGCTGAATCTCAGAGCTACAGCAGGCCTGCCCAGTGGAGCTGAAGCCCTGAGACACTTCTCCACCATGGACAGATGATGTTGTGAGGGGGCAGGGCACATGGAGTCAATTGTCCTCCCAGATTTTTGCCAAGGTTTACTCGGTCGCATGGTGCTGCAGGCCCCTTTCCTGCATGGCAGCTGCAGGAGCTGACAAGCTGGGAGTTGCAGCTGTGGGGAGAGACAGTGATAAATAGCTGGGAGCTGCAGGGAGAGACACTTGCTCTTGCTATGGCCTCTTCCATGGGTTTAAGCAGCAGCTGTCAGCTGTTTGCTGCTGCTTCTCCATGGGGAGGTAACACCTAAGAGCTGCAGAGAGGGGCTGCTGAGGGTAAGCGGAGTGTGCTTGGCAGTATATGCCTCAAGCTGTTGGGGGAAGTGAACCTTCATATTGTGCCTCCCCCCTCTCTCGGTAGGCACCAGTCATCTCTGGCAGAAGCTTTTAGCCCTAACCTTCCCTTCCACGGTCTGTTTGGAGAAGAACCGCTTGGGAGCCAGTTTGCCACCCCAATCCAGTGTCTCTGCCAACACCAAAGTTGAACTTTGCCTCTGCTGTGACAGAAGTGCCGCATTCATTGCTCTTCAGGAACAAAATATGCTGCCAAAATAAGGTGTTTTGCATCTGTGTTATCTGCCATCACACACCAAAATGATCAGATCTGAGGCTTTTGAGCTCTGGATCTCCATCGCCAGAACCGGAATTCTCCTGTAGACTTTACAGCCAACTTCTTATTTACAATACACTACCAGTCATGGTTGTCTGTATGTCTTTTTAACTTCTGTGGGTGAAAGCTGACAAAGGCAGGAATGCCATTATAAATTTACCTCACAAGTTAATTCTGTAGAATTCAGAATTTACTTTGTATGAGGGAGGATGTTCTTGGTAGTATGAAGGGATTATGCTTGACATCTCTGCCTTCTTCAGTTGTCTTTATTCTATTTTATTAGAGTCAAGTATTTAAGTTTACTTGAAGAAAAACAGAGATGTTAATTGTCGTGTCAGAGCATTTCCATGACAAGATACATTTAGTTATTGAATAGATAAAGAAAATCTTAGTGCAGTGCAGTTATGGTCGAGGTAACACAAGTGAATGGTTACATCTTTTATTTAACTTGCTATTACATTTTAAAAAGTCCTTATGTAGTCTCTTAAGAAATTATCCAACCTCAGACTTTTAAACCCTGAGTATTTGTCAGATGAAATAGACTCCAGGATACTTAACAGAAAACATCTTAGGAAAAAGACACTGCTAACCACAGTCCTCTTTATTTTTATCTTAATGTCAGTGTCAGGAAGTTGAAACATTTTATATGTTCCAGCATGATGAACTGTACTTGTGGATGTAAAACTAACATTTCATTAAGTTTCATTTTACAATATATTGATGATGGTTGAAGAGGAAAATCATCTGTGACCTGGTATAAAAACCCCCAGGTGATCAGTGAATAGTATAATACTTTTTCTACGCAAACTGCCATGTTTTATTTCAGTGAGAATTCTCTTTCTTTCTGTTCTTTCTTTCTCTTGCAAAATTGTCACAAAATCATGTTTTCCCACGTTTACAAAACACTAAAGTTATGTCTACATGGTGTGCTGCTGCCGGCAGCATCATGCAAATGAGGGCACTTGACAATACAAATGGAAGCTCATTTGCACAACCATGTACCTCATTTGCATATTCATGCAAGATCACTGTCCTGTCTGAGGCTTCTGTCAGCACAAGCTGTGTAGATGGGGCTCTGTCGACAAAAAAACCCTTGTCGGCAGCTGCTTATTCCTCATTTTTTTCAGAAATAAGGGGCTGCTGACGGGGGGCAGGGCAGATTTGCCAACAGAATCCCATCTACATGGCTTGTTTTCTTCTAACAGACGCCTCTACCACAACAGAGATCTTGCATGAGAATGCAAATGAGGTACGTGACTATGCCAATTGGCGACCATATGCATTGTCGAGTGCCTCATTTGCATGATGCTGCTGGCGGTAGCACCCCATCTAGACTTAGCTTTATTGTCTTGAATTTTCATTGGTATTAAAAATTAGTATTTGCTAGCAGAAAACTGAAATTTCGTCATAGAAAGGACAATTCCTACAAAAAGGTTATTTTTCGTTTGGGACAAATTCAAACAATTAACAATGTTTTCATTTTCTTTCCTGTGCAGCTGGTTTGTGGAGTTGACAAATATAAAGTAAGAGAACATTCAAAATTTCACTAAGTAATAGCATTCAGCTGGAGGATGTGGGAATCTCTGTGTATTGATTTGGAATGACTACTTCTATAATTCATCTAGCTGTGAACATATACTGAATATCATCAATCATTAATAGTGACATAGGTGGACAAAATAATAGAGTACAAGTGTGTTAAGAACTCACTAATTGTCTCTACTATAGCACAATTATTTTTGCAATAGTATATTTTCCCTGAAGACTCATGTAACACTCTCATTGACTTCAGTGGGAGTTTTGCTTACAGAACTAGAGTAGGATCAAGCTTCACAATTCCTGCTTTGATCAATACAAAGGTTGCAGGAAGACCAGATGAAGCAATGCAACTTGTCAGTAGTAGCACAAATTGAAGACAAAGTGATTAGTTTTTAGAATGAACAGTACATTTTTATGTTTGTCCTGCTGGCCTTATGGGTTAGATTGGGTTCTAAAGGCATAGCCATAATAAGGGTTGCAGTGCTGCCTCAGCTGCTTCCAAGGTAAGAAAATACGGGATATGCAAACCCTGTGGGTGTGTCTACACTTGCATTCCTCTTTCGAAAGAGGTATGCAAATGAGGCAAATTGAAAATGTAAATGAGGTATGTATTTACATATTTGGCACCTCATTTGCATATTCTAATTTCGAAAGAGCTTCTTTGGAAAGAAGAAAGCCAGTGTAGAAGCTGCTCTTTCGAAAGTAAACCTCATCTTCGAAAGAATCCTTCTTTCCTTTAAATAAAGGAAAGAAGGATTCTTTTGAAAATGGGTTTGCTTTCAAAAGTTTCAGTTTTGTGACATTCCTTGAAATGACAAAGGATGGATGTGGTCACAGCACTAATGTGATATACCTGTTGTACATCCAGATCAAGAATTATATCAATCATGAGCACAGTAATACTGCTAGTTTGAATGTGTACATACTAGTGGGAAGCACTCACAGTAGATTTGCACTTGGAGGTTTTCAGCCTCAGAATATTATCCAGTTATGTAGTTCAGTGAAGAAGGACAATAGCAATGGGACAACCTGAAAGGGATTTTCTCTCAAGAAACAAGGAAGTATGGCAGTAAAAATATAATGTCCTAGCAGCATCTGTGGAAGCTTCCCTTACAGTCAGTTTTGAAGGTCAAAAGAAAATCAGTTAACTCTAAATTGAGGAGGAATGTATCCACATAGGAAACCTACATAGTGTGGAAAACTAGAATTTGAGCCGTACGGACCCATTTGTAAATGGTAACAGAGATGGAGTCGTGCTAGTCTATATACTATCAAAACAAAAAGCAGTCAAGTAGCACTTTAAAGACAAGCAAAATAATTTATTAGGTGAGTTTTCATGGGACAGACCCACTTCTTCAGACCATAGCCATACCAGAACAGACTCAATATTTAAGGCACAGAGAACCAAAAACAGTAAGCAAGGAGGACAAATCAGAAAAAGATAATCAAGGTGAACAAATCAGAGAGTGGAGGGGTGAGGGGGAAGGTCAAGAATTAGATTAGAATGGGCCATTCTGTTAATGACTTAAGGGTATGCATGTTACTGAAAAAAAAAATTCACACCGCTATTCAAAGGGAAATAGCCGACCTGTCTTTTATATTCAAATTCAGCACATTGACACGTGGTTTGAACCGGGATGGGAAATTTCTGAGTCACTATGGGAGCTCATCTGCATACTTGCCTTAATCTAATTCTTGACCTTCCCCCCCTCCCCCCCACTCTCTGATTTGCTCACTTTGATCATTTTTTTCTAATTTGTCCTCCTTGATTACTGTTTTTGGTTCTCTGTGCCTTAAATATTGAGTCTGTTCTGGTCTGGCTATGGTCTGAAGAAGTGGGTCTGTCCCACAAAAGCTCACCTAATAAATTATTTTGCTAGTCTTTAAAGTGCTACTTGACTGCTTTTTGTTTTCATTTGTAAATGGTGAGACGTTTGTGACACTTCAGGAAATTATTGAAAAAGAATAATGCCTATTCTCCACCCTCTACAGTTACATCAGAGAGCTACTTTGCACTCTTCAGTGAAGGAGTCTGACTCTGTATCACAGAACATAGCATCAAGCAGTGTCTGCTAAGAGGTGCATGGATTTTTTCAACGTTTATAATCCTGTCACTGAAATCCATTATCAAACATGTGGTTTACAAAACCCCCTCCCACATGCTGGCATTTAGTTGTATATTTGTGAGGTTCATTCTGATAAATACTATATAAAATTTGCACAATGATGGAAAAGAAGGATTTTGTTCGAACATTATGAAAGCCTTTAATCTTCCCCTTTTAAATCCATGCTAGTTATATGCTATTAGTTCCTTAGCAGTAGTGGTTCATATTTGTTTAACACGTCCCATTATCATGCCACTATCTTCCTTGAGAATCTCTGGGAAAGTGGAAAAGTTAAACAAGGGTTACGTGTTTCTATACTTGAAAGAGTAAGGGTATTTTGATTTGCTGTCTCTTTTATTTTTCATTCATTTTTGTTTGGGACATTAAAAAAACACCATAAACTTCTGCAATTATTTTTCTCTAACCTCCAGACACAAAATGGGCAGGTCCAGAAAGCACTTCTGAATTAGTCTATGATATTTCTACTGCCTGGGCTATTGGTTGTGTGAAACGTGAGTATTCCTATTAAGTTTTTTATTCTTATTCATGGAAATAACATTTTTCTATCAACATTATTTATCATATTGCAAACACAAAGTTAATTTTTTACCAATACTTTTTAAAAATTCTTTAGCATTTAATTCTTGGTGAAGTCATGTAGGGGTTCCTGCACAATGCATTCATTCACTAAATAAGAGGAAAATATAATATGATGTGCATTGCAAGATTATAATTGCTCAATAAGTCAATGGCTTTGTCTACACTAGAGAGATCTTTTGCCAGAAGTTATCGTGAACAAAATTCTCTAGTGTAGACATAACCAATGGGAGAAGGCTGAGGTCTTAAATCCTGGTTTTCGTGTCCCTAACATCAGTGCCATTCTATTGGAATCATTCTTGAAAGCACAATGGAAGAAGTTAATATACATCAGTTAGCTACAGAGAGTGAATTTTATAGCCAATAAAATCAAAGCAGGGCTTTTTTTTCTTTAGAGAGAGTGAGAGACTCATTTTTAATATTGTTTTCTCTATAATGGCATCAGTTACAGCATATTGATTAATCTATATCAAATCAATATAAAGATTTACATAATTTGAGTGGGATGTTTTTATGTTTAACTGATATCATATGCATAATTCCTATTAAAGATCAATATAAAATAGAAAGAGAAGTAAATTGTCTTGAGGTTATTTTATAATTGAGTTGGACTGAAGATGTGATTATACCTTGTATGCTAAATGTGTGTTTTAGCATTACAAGACTGAGTTCATTTCTAAAGAAAAGCATGCTTGGGATGAAGATTTTCAGAAGCACTCAATGTTGACCAGACTCTGTCCCTGGTGAAGTCCATGAGAGATTTATCCCTGGCTTTGGTGGAAGTAGAATTAGTCAATGCTGAGTGGTTTTGAAATGCCAGTTCTTGGAATAGTAAGGTGGTTGTTTTACAGCGAAGAGAGGGCTGTCAAGGGGGATCAATTTCTGTAGAACTTACTATAGAAAAGACATATCTCCCTGTTGACCTGAGATGTTCTTTTAGGATTAGTCATGGGTGAAGACTAAATGGGGACTAAATCTTGTCAAACCAAATGGCAGCCAGTGGCTGATGCTGATATTGGTTTTCTACCATGGTAATTTTCCCTCTCCCGTTCACCAGTTCTGATGCATCTCCTGGTAGCTGTTTCCTGTCTTACGGCTATGCTTTCTTGGTCCATAGGCTCTATATATTTAGGCTTACATCCTGCCTCAATCCACATGTGGAAGGATTGTTTTAAAGGTAGATGGGTTCTGAGCACAAACACCCATCAGGAAGGGGCTCAAGGAGAGCCATCTGCAATATTAAAAATCAAGAGTGCACTAAACCATTTTATAGGCAAGTGATACAAAGACTGGAAGGCAATACTGTATGATCACGAATGGGCAAGAGATATAGCAAACATATTGTTCAATTGGTGCATACGATAGACCCCGACTTATGCAGAGGTTGCGTTCCTGTGCAATACCATGTAAGTCAAATTTCACATTACTCGGGGGAGCCAGGAAACTGACCAATACAGCAGTGCTGGACAGTTTCCTATATCCTATGAGCAGTGCAGAGCTGGGAGCCAAGCTGCAGCACCCCGCCACTCACAGAAGCCGGGAAACTGACCAGTGCTTCTGCCCTAATCAGTTTCCCCTCTCCTGTGAGTGGCAAGGAACTGGAGCTCCCACTGAGTAATGCGAAATTTGGCTTATGCTGCGTTGTGCAGGAACGCAACCTCCACGTAAGTTGGAGGGCCTACTGAATGCACCAGTTGAATAATGTTTGCAACATCGCTACCCATTCATGATCATACAGCATTTACCTGCTCCAGTCAGGGAGGGCCAGAGTCAGGCTGCCGCTCCTGACAGGACCTGTTTTCCCTCTCTTGTCAGGAGCAGCCCTCAAGAGTCAGGCTCTGGCTACTGCCAGGGACAGAGCAGGGAAACTGACCAGCACAGTAGCTACGAAACTGACCGGGACTGCTGTACTGGTCAGTTTCCTAGCTCCCCTGAGTGGTGGGCAGCCTGGAGCCAGACACCAGCTCCCTGCCACTCAGTCACATTAACCTGAGTTTTGCACAATTGAATGAGTGTATCTCGGGGGTCCACTGTAAGTGACTTTGTCACCACCTGTCATGTAACTTTTGGGGTACCTCACTGCTGTGTCATTATGATTCGGACCCTTGATACTGGTCGTCAACCCATAATACAAGTTCGGTCCATGACTTCTGCCATCCTATTTATTCCATTTGGTTCTGACTCTCCGCAAATCTGTTCTCTGAGGTTCTTAACTAGCTTGTAGTTACACTTTTCCCTGCTGTTTCAACACACTCACTCCTGAATGTGTGACACCCACTCTCCAGAATCCAGCTCACTTTGGCATATATGCTCCACACTGTTTGCACAACAAAGATGCCCTTGGGGTAAAAAGAAACAAAAGGCTTCTTTAATAGACAGTCCCAGAGTCAGAGATGAAATATGAGGGGGAGCAAACGTGCCCATTACATAGAAAATAAAGATGCTCATTGAGATGCAGTCTCATGCTTTACTCTTCCATCTTAGATAAAACCCCTTTTTCTAGTGCCTGTTGCCTACTGCCTTTGTACAGTTTCCCAGCATACCTCCAGCCATAGGGAGGATCAAGAAATTCACAGACAGCACCTACCAAGGTACTGCTTCTGAGTTTCTGGATGCCAGACCTCAGACCTGGATGCCAGACGTTGGTGCTTTTGTCTGTGATGACCCATATTTATTCAGAGTGTAGGAACTCACTCTTGAGAATGGAAGGAAGGAGTCCTCCCTGCCCTCCCCCTCCCATTGTGCGGGGTAGTTGAAACTGTAGCACAGATTGTAAGCACAGTTTTCTGTGTACTTAAGTACTTATGTTGGATGCCAGTGCTATAGGTCTGAGGTTTGGCATCCAGAATCTGAGGGATGGTACCTTCCGTAAGTGCTGTCTGTGAACTGCTGGATCCTCCCTCTGGCTTCGAATAAACTGGGAAAGGCAACAGGTAACATGCAAAAAAAAAAAAAAGGTTTTTTCTAAGCACAGAATAAGCAGTACATAAGTACTTAGATTCATAACCACACTTTGTATACAGTCATCTCATAATGACTTTCAATTTCTGAATGTTACCAGCTTTTATAAAATATTACTCACTACAGGTTTACGGTACAACCATACAACATGTAATCTTTCTAACCGCTCATTTTGGACAGCAACAGTATGTTCTCATTTTGGGGAGTCTGGACCCTGATTGTCATAAAGTACACAAAGAACCATTGAATTCTCGACTCGTGGGGATTGCCTGGGTTCAACCTCTCCTCCCTGGGGACTAAGGCCAGAGTCAAGAGGAGATTTTATTTCTGCTTTGTTGTCACACATGTGAGAATGGCCAACAAATATATATGTATAGTTGGAAATTTGGCCATGTGCAGTACATTCCTGTTTCAGCACCTAAGGTTTATGTTGTCCCCTCAGGTTGCTTTAATTTCTTCTGTTGTCATCTTCATGTTTTCAGATTATTTGGTTCATTTATGCTACTAAAAGAAGTTGCTCTAAAATAATTATTTTGTGCTGAGATTTTCAAAGGAGCAAAAGAAGTTAGGCACAAAATTCCCCCTGAAATTCAAGCTCCCTTTGGGTCTTATGAAAGTCTCATCCTTGTTGACCAAGCACCTGATCTGTATTACTTTTTCCTGGTGCTGAGTGGTCTTCTTATTTAGAGAGATGTCTTCAGGTTACAAAGGATATTTTGAGTCTAATATCTGTAGGAACTGGATAAAAGAAATATTTTGAAATCAGCAAAAGGCCTTGTTTGTGTTCTCGCAATATAACAGATCCATAATTAGAATGATAAGAAATTTATCTTGATAATTAACTAAATACAAGCAAAATGTAGGTTTCCCACTCTTAAAATGAAACAGCCTCATAAAAAAGCTTGTCTTTCAAAATGTGTGGAAAACTATTGGAACTATAAAATACTTTACTAAGAAAGGATTATGATGCACAAATTTAGAGCAATAACACAAAAACAGAGATAAATTTCTGTATCTAGGAAGAGGCTTGTATGTGTGTGTGTGTATATATATAGTCCATGCTGAATTACCGCACAGCTCTACTTGCTGCCAAACCCTACCTACTTCATGGCAGATGAGACCCAAGATTATCATATTATCCTTCATTTTAAAGGTACATTGCTTCATACTTCTTACTCCATATAAAATTGATCACATTATTAAGCAGGAGCATGAAGAGATATGTATAAAAATCTGTGGTACAAATGCATATATATGGTATTTCCAAATGGTCTGCTTAAGAGAGCAATGTATTACTAAATTACAAGCCACATTAGGGCTACGTCTGCACTAGTACCCCGCCTTTCCAAAGGGGGATGCTAATGAGACACTTCAGGATGTGCTAATGAGGTGCTGCAATGAATATGCAGTGCCTCATTAGCATAATGGCAGCCATGGCACTTCGAAAGTGCCGCTTTTGATCGCGTGCGGCTCATCTATAGGGGGTCCGTTCGAAAAGACCCTGTGCACTGCGAAATTCCCTTATTCCTATTTGGTTATAGGAATAAGGGGATTTTGAAGTGTGCAGGGTCCTTTAGTAAAGGACCCCGTGTAGATGAGCCATGTGCGATCTAAAGCGGCACTTTCGAAGTGCCATGGCTGCCATTATGCTAATGGAGCACTGCATATTCATTGCAGCACCTCATTAGCATACCCCAAAGTGTCTCATTAGCATCCCCCTTTTGAAAGCCGGGGGGGAGTGCTCGTGTAGCCATAGCCTAGGACTGAAAACCAGTATTCAATTTAGTGCCTCAGCTCCTAAGAGAGAGAGCGTAAGAGAAAAGATAAGAAATTCAAATTTTAATTCTGTGTAGGTGTAAAAACATTTCAATTTTACTTTCTTCTTTAATACCTATTAATCTTATAACTTGGGACTACAGCATCAGGTAATGAATATTTTAGACAATGACTCTGGGGTGTCTTTATAATTCAGTGATTGCCCACTCTCTCAATAGGTACTAGTACTTATTAAAATGGAAGCTGAGATGACTGGATCATTATGTGAAAAGTATTGTTAAAAGCATGGAGCTCCTGAACTGGAATCTTCATCATCTGATTTTTCTGGCTTCAAGTCCCGGCTTGACAAAACGCTGGCTGGGATGATTTAGTTGGGATTGGTCCTGCTTTCAGCAGAGGGTTGGACTCAATGACCTCCTGAGATCTCTTCCAATCCCATGATTCTATGATTCCATGACTATTGCAAAGTACCTGTTTTTTAAATATGAGATATAGGAATGAATCTGAAACATACTGCTAGCAACAGGGTCTTATTTTACTCATTTGTAGTAATACACATGGGAGAAGGATGGAAAGCTGAGGGGCACGTAAGAGGTGTCTCAGGGACTGGGTGGGAGAGCTTTGGAAAGATGGAGAACACCAAGCACAAGCTCTAATTTGTGCATATTCCTAGCATTTGCAGGAAAAGCAAATTCCGACCTCACAGAAAGGCCAGGCCCCTGCTTCTCAGCACCTGAACGAGCCTTTCTGCGAAACATCCATCTAATCCCCTGTGCCTCTCCTCTCTCCTACTCATTGTAAAGGGCAGCATAGCACAGGAGTTCACCCAGATGGTTTTGCAATGAATATTTCTACCAGCTGGAAGGCTTGTTTCCTAAAGCTCCCCTACCATTGATATATACATCCTGCCCCTCCCCTCAGAAGAATAGATCAGTACTAGAAAGAATCAACCATGAGAGGTTGTAGCTGCCAGTATAGGACACACAATGTTTGTCTTTTCAGTTCTGGGCATTAGGAGGAACTTGCCAGTAGAATCCCATATACTGGAGTTACACCACACATGTATGCTTCTATTTTATTTCACTTTTGCTTAGAATAAAATTCAGGAACCTTGTTCCTCACACAAAGGCAGGGATGAGCTGTCTTTCACCTTGTTTAAAAATATTATGAAAATCCCAAACCTGTATAAACAATATGTAATATATAGAACATTCACAGAGATTGTACGTACCATAAACAACACAGATCTGCACCCAGAGGACTTGTGGCTATCAGCTAGTTCTCATATGCTGGTACCACTGTTCCTCCATTTTTTTTCCATCCATGGGCAGAATAAATTCGGTGCATCAAGGCATATGTGGATGTGCACCACCAATGGACACAGGCTGTCTGCTGTGGGTGGCTGTGGGTACTCTGCTAATCAGCTGGGTGGCACCTGAATCTCTCCTGGGTGGCCGCCCAAGCACTTAGCCTACAAGGAACACTGGTTGGTACCAGTGAGTAATACTCCACAGTCACAGAGCTTTTTTCTCCAATAAATCCAAAAGATGGATAAAAACATCATAGGTAACTAAAGCAGGCAGTAATTAAGGCAGACATTTGCACACTTGGGTACCTAAATTTCGATACCTAATCAATCTTTACATACAGGTATATAATTTGACTGAGCATTGTGTGTTTTCAGCCCCTAGGAAAGCAGGTTGCTTTTAGCAAGGGTATGAATAATGTGCCAAAGTCGGAAAATATTACCCTGAGTGAACTGCTCTAGATTACTTAGCAATTTAGTGGCAGAGTCAGCATTACCACCCAGGGCACTTCACTCTCATGTACAACGTACTGCCCTCAACAGCATGCCTGCATTTCCTTCAATGGACATAATTAGTACAGTCCCTAAAGTTTAAAAGTCACCTTTTATCATGGATACAATGGGGAAGCGGTAAAATTGTAATAGCTTTGCAGCCCTACTGTCTTCGATGGGGTCATGCTGATATAACGGAGAGTAGAATTTGGTCTGTGGTGCTCAAGTTGCACTGGCTATTTCCCAATATCTGCATACTCCTAAAACACAGATACTCCATTTATATGGATAGCAAGACCCACATCTTCATTTGTACTTGATTGAAAGTTTTGGTACTGGAATAAGAGGTATCTGTGGAGAGTAGTAAGATAATTATTGTACACTGTATGATTATCAAACAACAGAACCCATAGCATCCATTTGTGGAGAAGTGTTTATCTTCTGGAGGTTATCCCAGTGGCAAGTTCATACTTATTTGATCATAATGAAACATAAGTTTGATGTGTTTGCTTGAGTAAGATTGCCATCTGGTAAATAATATGGTTTGTGAGTGCTGATAACAATCATGATGTAAGCCAAAATTGACTTATTATGATTGCTGCAAATAACACTTGAGTGTCCTAACTTAGTTTTTTTTTTTTTTCCTTTGTGGAATTGAGAAAATGCATTTTGAGAAGCGTCTTGTGTTTCTATTTTAAGATTTTTGTGCAATGTAAAGCCTGCATTTTCAAAAGCAATAATTACAGCTGATTATAATTTCTTTGTGGTTTAGTTTTAAAGTAAAGAAAAGTGTGTTTGTATCAATGTAAATATCATTATTTATATTTACGTTGTGCCATTTGGCTCATTGAAGTTTATTCTTTTTTGGTTTTAGAACACTAAGATGTTTTAATGTATTTATTTACATTTCTTTTCTGCTACATGCTGGGAGTATGCAGAACAGATCAATTAGAAGCTGCCCACTTCACATTTCATTGAATTAGCTACTAGCATATATAGCATCCTAGTGATGAAAGAAAACAGTGCATCCCTCACTCTCATGAAAGAGATGTTCCACCCGACATACCAGCTCTTTGCTAGTTTAAGTTTTAGAAGTGGGGTTATCTCAAAACAGATGCTTTTATAGTGTTGCATATTGTCAGTGGTTCAGGGTTTGGGTTTCCCTTTTTTTAATGTAGTGCATGAAAGACGCCATGTTGACAGCCATGAGAGTCTTGTCAATGGGACTCAACACCATTTTTGTACCCAATTCCCTACCCTTTCATATGAAATTACCAACAAAGGTACTAATTATGTTCAATTTTTGTAGTGTTGTATTGTCAACGTGCGGACATCTTTCCAATGGGAACAGAAGAGCATTTCATTAGAAAGCTGATAGGTCTTACATGGCATTTTATGTCTAAGCTAATTAAATGAGACCTTTACAAAACTATTATGACTGAAAACCCTACCCACTTAGCATCAGTTCAGATGACTGATGTAAAACAAAGCAACATATTTAATCAGTGAAAACAACAAGACTAAGTGCCAAATAACTGTGTACTCACCTCAGCAGCCCTGTAATTTAACACTTTTGTGATGCATGACAGCCTCCCAAACATGCTTGGTCTTGAATAAGACGATGTACCAACTGTCCTTATTCTGCCTTTAGTTATTCTGTTATTCATTGTGCATATTTAAAAAGTTTATCATTTTCTGCATATCTACTCTGGATGAACTGTATGAACTGTTCTTTCAGTAAAGAATATGGCAGAATTCCTGTCTTTTCTGGACTTTTGGCATCATCTAGCTTTTAATGAGGGGATCCTGTGCTGTTTTGACTTGTAATCTCTTTCTGAGCCCGAGAAACCTCAATGTGTTGCAATGTTTATCCTCATGTGACAGTATTTCAGGCAACTTCATGCACATTGCATTTTGGTATTCTAATTAATGGTCATGGCTCATGATCTCATGACCAATGCCATCCAGCAGAAAAAAGTATAACAAGATCCGATGCCTGGAAACTGAGGCTAAATAGATCAAGGCTAGAAATAATACGCATATTTTAAGTGATCCAATAAAACAACGTACCCTTGGCTGGGGTGGATTTTCTGTCACTTGAAATATTTAAATCAAGACTGTGTGTCTTTCTGAAAGATATGGCCTAGCTCTGGTTCCCAACCTGTGGTCTGGGGATTGACGTGGACCTCTGTGAAAAGGTTCACAAAAGGTCAAGACACCATTTACACTCTATTAAAGATTTTAAGGGTCTTTAAGAGGTTTATTAATCTTTTACACAGGGGTCCATTTCATGCAAAGGTCACACGAGTTTGTGTGATTGTGTAGAACACACAACATTCTGTTTACCCCTTTGCTACTTCTGTATGCTTTGTTGACTAATATCTTTAATCTAGGATGCTGTGGCTGTTACTTGGGCTGGAATTTGTATTCTAGCTTCACCAGCTGGAAAAAGCCAATACTTTGTTGACCTTTTAATGCCAGGAGAGAGATTTCCACGGTAACTTAAAACAAAATACACCACTACACTATATAAAGAAATTCACTAGCCATCAGTTGGTTAACATAATATTACCAATATTATGAGGGACAGTGTGCTAAGCATTACTGAGCATGTATGCATGTGTGCACTCTTATTAATAGTAACAGGAAATACTGGGTGTAAATCCTGACAGATAGCTGTGTAAATTTGCCTCAAATACCTTAAGGGTTTTGTTGCTAAAATGTTTCTTTTCTGACATTTTCTGAAAATATATTGGAGAGAGAGGGCATCTCTTGGCCTCACTGGACCCAAAATGTGTTAATTCCTCAGTTGTACAATAGCTGAAAATTCTGCACTTGTGTGCACATGTTAGAAGAGAGTTTGGCATGAATCTATACAAGGATACATAGTGGTGTCCGTCTGACTCGTATCAAGGCCACACGACCAACACATAAAAAGGCTGAGGTTGAAACTGAGCCACAGAGATCCTGAGAGAAGTACTCTGAGAGCAGGAACTCTGTGGCCAGCTATCAAGAGGATTTTGATTAAAAAGCACTTATGTAACATCTCCCACACTCTGATAAATGTTCTGCTGTAAAAGCCCTCCAGGAATGAATTCCCTCTAATAACGTTTGTTTATTTTTATCTTGTTTAAAAGCGAACCCTATTATCCATCTGCCAAAGGAAGGGAGAACATTTAGGCCACTTGTTAGTGGCTTTAGGATTTGATGAAGGGCTTTCAAGTAAACTTGAAAGCTAAGTTGCTCTTGACATTTTGATTTTCTCTGCATTTAACATATTTAAGATTTTTGGAAAGGTTTGGTGATGGGAGATACTTTTAAAAAACTGTCTTCTGACATTTTGGAGATTTTTTTACAGATTTTTTGTGAGACTGTAATGTATAACTGGCAGCCACAGTCTTGTCTTTGTGGTACCATGTCGTAGTGGGAAAGCAAACTTTCTGGATAGTACCAGCACAAACTTTGTTATAAATTAACTTAGTGGAACAAAGGTGATGTTACAGGTCACAAGGGCTGAGGAGAGAAGCAAACATCAAGATGAAGACTCCTCAAGAGGTAACAGTTTAGCCTGTGGGAGGCCTGGCCCTCTGGCTTCATTAGCCTTCCTCAGTAAGCACAGACTTCCGAGTGAGGCGGGGAATGTATATGCATGAGCTTCCCGCCCTTCTAAAAGGCCTTTGGACTTAATCCCATGAAGTAGATATAGAGCCCTTTGGAAATCTAAGCCATTAGGATGTGATAGCGGTGAAAGTAACTCAAATTTCTTACAGGTAGTGTTATATCACAACATGGGGCTCAAGGCAGGGAGCTCAGGGGAGGTGTCAGAACTGCGGTTGGAGTTGTGGGGGGTGCAGGAGTCAGGTTGGTGTGTGCAGGGGGAAATGCAGGGACTCAGAGCTGGGGATTCAGGGATGTGGGGTTATCAGGATTGGGGTTGTGGGACATGGAGGAGTCACGCTGGGGTGTGTCTGTAATGTGAGGACTTAGGGCTGGGGCAGTTCCAGTTGTGGGTGGTTACCTTGCCCTGTGCTGCTCCTGTTTCTGACCAAACAGAAGCTGTGACTGTGTGGGCAACCCCTGTAGGCAAGGCAGCATGCAAAGACCCCTGCCATTTCCTTGCATTCAGGGGCTGCACGCTGCAGGGATGTCATGTACCTGCACTACTTCCAGTCAGAACAGGGCCAACAGGACAGGCTGGAGGCCCTATGTTGCCAGCAGGAGCCTGTCTGGGAGTGTGCAGGTGCTTCCACCTGCAGTGCCCCCAGCCAGCCACTTTCTTGCCAGTGCAACATACCAGGGTGCACCGCACCACTTTCACCTTTGGATAGGACAGTCTGGCACTGAGGTAGTTTCTTGGGGTTCTGGGATATTCCTATGCCTCATTCTCACATATGTAGGGCAGTGGTATTTAGGACTCAGACAATTAAACTGAATAATACATTACCAATCTTCAGACTTCCTGTAATACAGCACTTAATTGTTAATATTACTGTTATTTAATTAACTGATTATCATTATTATCTGTTATATGGTGTGTCGTTAGCGCTGAGTCTGCAAGGTTTTGAACTGATTGTTTTAAGACATTCGTTCTCTAACCCAAAGTGGGTCCAGATCCCATTTTAAAGGCATCACCAGGGCTGGCTTAGGCATGGTGAAGCCCAGGGCTGACACCTGAGTGCCACCACTTCCTGGGACTGAAAGAGAAACCTGAGGAGTTCAACCTTGGGTGGTGAGGCTCAGGTTAACAGGTCCCCTGGGCTGAAGCCTTTGGACTTTTCCACCCTGCCCAAGGTAGAGGGTGTCTGCAACCTTCAGGCCCCGATAATCAAAAAGCAACTGAGTATCTAGTAAGACTCTCAGCTTGTGAAGTGAAGTGAAAATCAAGGCACACATCCTCCTTCAACCTAAAGGCACAGTTGTAATCTCTGCCAAATGCTAGTGGAGATATGTAACTTCTCACAAACCATTTTATTGAATTTAATTGAGGAGTTCTCACACTTCATTGCATTGCAGCCCCTTTTTGACCTCAAAAATCACTACAAGACCCCAGAAGCAGGGGCCTGGGGTTGCAGACACCCTCTACCTTGGGCAGGGTGGAAAAGTCCAAAGGCTTCGGCCCAGGGGACCTGTTAACTTGAGCCTCACCATATCTCCATTAGCATTTGGCAGAGATTACAGCGGTGCCTTTAGGTTGAAGGGGGATGTGTGCCTTGTTTGTCACTTCACTTCACAAGCTGAGAGTCTTACTAGATATTCAGTTGCTTTTTGATTATCAGACAGCAACATGGAACCTTATTACTTTTTCCATTGATGTTAGGTAAGAAGTTTTCTATCTTTCCTTGGATACACTGACCTTTCTCCTAGGATTCATGTGTTTATCACCTCAAAATTGTGGGCATGTCTACACTACTACTTAAGTTGCTGTAACTTAAATCAGTCAGAAGTGTGAAAAAGCCCCCCCCCCACTCCCAAGCACCCTAAGTTTCATCAGCTGACACAGCACAGTGTGGACACTGTTTTAAATGGCAGATATTTTCTGGCCAACATAGCATCTGCTTTTGGGGTGGAGCATTTTGGTCAATGGGAGAGCACTCTAGACATGTTACAATGGTGCAGCTGTGTCAGATCAGCCATGCCCATGTAGTATGGTAGTGCAGAGTAGCCCAACATTATTGCATCTAAGTACTCAAGCTGAAGCGTTGTTGCTTTGTAAGAGAGAGCTACTGATGAGCTTTCTCAAGGTAATCCCCTGCTTTCTCTGAAGTAGCCTGTATGTATTGAATTTCAGGGAATAAGTCAAAGCCCATATATCTGAATGAGCCAACACAGAGGTTGAGTTATATGGGGGATAAAGAATTGATGCTGTTTTATCATATGTTTGGATAAATATTTTGCTTTTTGTGTTAGGTAGGAGCTATCTTCCTTTGCTCCTCTTTTGAGTTTGCTGTAGGTTTTTCTTCAGAATGATCTATCCAGGTGCCATGAGCCAGCAAGTAATGTGCAACGGTTGTCAGGGTGATTTACAATATCGTCATAGACTTGAGGTATGCTAAATCTGGTAGTCGAGTCCAGTTCCTTCTATCTTTTTCTAAACTCCAGCAGTTCACTAGTTCCCATCAGTCAGAGGCAGAAAAGTACCCAAAATTACTTGAGTAAAAGTGCAGTTAATTGTACTTCTAGGTGCTTAAATATAATAAAGATGTGATGCGTGTGTGTTTGTGCATGCAAGTGTGTACTTTCACTCAAGTAGTTCTGTGCTTGTTCTTGTGCTTGTACCTAAGTACATTGCGCCCCCTGCCCTGCTGCCCAACACCTGTACTTTTACTCAAATAGCTTTTTGGGTACTTTTCCCACCTCTGCAATCAATGTATGCAGAGAATATAGCAAAAGGTTTCTGAGACACAAATCTTCAATAATCTTAGAATTAAATAGCTTGTATGTTTTTCTACATTGTTGTTCCCCCCTTTAGTCTGGTATTGTTGAGGGAATTCTGAGGGGTTGATTTTGGGCCAGTTCAAATATAAACAGCTTTATGAATTTGGTTTGCATGATGCGTATTTCTTCTATCAATAACTGCTTGCTCAGTAACCTGAATCAGGTTTCATACGCTATATAGTTACTAAACACACAGTTATATTGTAGTCCAACCCAATTTTCCCACTATAAATCAAGCTGCAAAGTCCATTCTGATGTAGATTAAAAAATTCAACTAGTCAATTTCAGATTAGCAAATTAATGATTCATGTACAGTTGCGACCTGTGTAATTTATCATTACTTTGAAATGGTGCATGGTATTCTGAAATAACTGTGTGGCAACTATGCAATGGAAATAAAGTAAGTACTCAGTGAGTGCTGATGTCTCTCTATAAATAAATGTTGTCTACTTAGTATTACTTCCAAAGCTATTGCAAAATAAACTGGTAAAGAAACTCATCAGTGTCTGTTGAAGTGTTACCACACTTGGTTACCTGCAGACACTCAGATATGCCTATAAAGTAATCTTAAATCTTGGGATCTTGATAAGGTCTAGGTGCACTTATGTTTTTTAAAGATATAATTTTTTAAGATAACAATGTCTAGTGGTATCAACCCTTTTGGAGAGGGGCTAGTTTAAAAACCAGATAACAGGCTCATTTCCTAAGAAATGCCTGCTGTTAATAGAGTAACTAAAGAAAATAGGCACGAAGAGCAAGAAGAATATTATCATCCTAGCAGCTCCCAGTAGTATTGGTATCATATAGGGTCTATCTCTATTTTCACTATGAAATCCTTGTTTTTGGATTTTTTTTTTGTTTTTTTTTTACATTGCTATAAAAATTTGAGACATGCAGAAATCTTGGCAGACAAGTGCTGAGGCTGGCAACATATTTGTTTTAATTGCTTTAGAAATAATGGCTTCACACACACACACACACACACACACACACACACACTTTGATTATATGCTCCTATTAATGCCCCTATTAAGGTACAGATTCTGAGCTGTGTATTTCTTTGTAGAAAAAGCAATGCTTAAACCATGTGACTAGTCTAACACCTTTTATCTCTTTTTTTGGGAGGTTATATAAATAGAATCCCAATAATTCTCTTTCACAACTTGATATTCTGCTACTACTGCAGATGATGGAGTCAGCTGGCATATCTGTGGAATAAGTTACTACTTTGTGGCTGAAATCCTGGCTCGTAGAGAATACTGAGTTCTGCCAATGGAGTCAGCATTTCACTACCTGTGAGTGAGGTTAGCAGCATTGTACTGGAGATGAGTAGACAATGACTGAATTTGACAAATTTGCATATGCAAAATGCAGTGGATAACACAAACAAAATTCATCAACATAGCATTGTTGATTTATTTGGCAGATACAGTATAACTGAAATGTATTATATTTTATCACATTCTAGTCAAAGTTCTTCAATAGTAATAGTAATAGTAATAGTAATAGTAAAGTAATGAAGTAATACTACATATTTGTTGGAACTTGCTGAAGACCCCTGTTGAGTCTAAATTATAAGAAATACGGGCTGTGTATGTATATGTAATATTTGTAAATGGAATATATTGCCATCCTGTGGCTGGTTATTGGCTTATGGTTTCCCCACAGACCCCAGTGATGAGTATGTATTTCCACAAAAGACAACTCCACCATTGATATCCTTGTTAACAATAATGGGTGTCTATCATAGCAGTGATCTCTCCAGTCTGGGGAAGAAGCATTTTGACAAGGCATTGTGGGCATTGACAAGGCATTGTGGGAGCAGGAGAAGCACATCCTCCTATTGCTCACCTGGTCTGTAGATTCCAAGAGCACTTTAGTCACTAAAGAGGCCCGCTTGGTGCCTTTCATGAAACTGCATTTCCCAGCATCAGTTCCTGAGTTCCTTACTTGATTTTAAACAAACAAGCAAACACACCAACCAACCAACCAACCTAGAGAACCTGAATGCATTCATAGGAAAACAGGTCAATTGTAAATGTCCCAAAGCTTGAAATGTTCAAAGATAGCTTGGCAGCGACTCAGAATGAAGGTAGCTGATGCTGCTTTAGTTAGAGTGACGTGGTCTCCAGAAGGAGCAGAGGGAGCCACTAGAATAGGGATTTGCAACCAAAATAGGAAGAAGAGCTAGTTTTAAAAAAATCAATTACAAAATCAATACTTTAAGGCTGAGTCTACACTGGAGAGTTTTGTCGACAGAAGGGGTCTTTTGTAGACGTAACTCAGGGAGCTTCTACACACAAAGGGTTCTGTTGACAGAGTCTCGACAGACTTATACTTTTGCCTCGACAGATTTATCCCTCGAAAAGTTGAGACATAGCACTCTGTCAACAGGGTACTGTCAAGAAAAGTGGAATGGAGACACTTCTGTGAATGGATGCTTCCGGTTCCTGGGCCACTGTTTGCAGAGCTGCCATTACGCTTTCTGGCACTAGAAAGCAGTGCAGTTCGGCACTTCTCTGACAACAGAGCAAGTTGTGTGTAGTAGCAATATATCGACAGAGGTTCTGTCGAGATTCTGCTGTAAATGGTAACTTCTGTCGACAGACGATTCTAGTGTAGACAGAGCCTAAAAGTTGCAATGCATGTGAATACATGATCCTTAATAAATGACATCAAACTGTGCTTTTTGGAATCCCTATTTTAACAACACACACACAATGATTTGTACCAGTTAGAAAGTTGTTACCCCCATCTCTAGGCTTTACACACCTCAGCCCCAAAAATCTGCCCCTATCCCCAGGCTTTACCCCACATCCCCAGGCTGATCCCTTATCAGCTCCAAATCACTTCCCTTATCACCAGATTTAACCCATCTCAACTACTCTGCCCCAACCTGCCCAATGAACCCGGATTTTACTTGCTCACCCTCTGCTCTCCCCTCCAACACTCTCTGGGTTCCCACACACTGGGTCCCCCCAAACTTCTCAGGCCAGAAAGTGTCTGAAACTTTCCAAGCCACTCTCCACCCAGCAGCATTGGCGTCAGACTCACTGGGTCCTGGGCCCGGGCAGGGAGCTGAGCCAGGTACTGGGGGAGCTGACCTTGCACTGCCAGGTGCAGCTCCATGCTCCAGTGGCTGCTGTGGAGTGAGGAGGAGTTGGGGAGCACTGCACTGCCTGTGAGGAAGCACTGGCCTCAGGGAGAGAAGCTGCACTCATAGGAGGCCTCCCTGCTGCCTCTTCCTCTTTAGCGTGGTCGCCCCTCCCCCTGCTCATTTCCCTGTGTTGTGGTGCAGGCAGCACCTTGCGCTGCCCCCGCTGAAATAATGGAACTAAATTGAATTGGATTTGCAAGCAAATTGAAAGAGCGATCCACTCAGTTGACAGAGAGCAGCCAGACCGCCCGGCTCCTTTCTCGACCAAACGGCCAACCGGAAGCACAGTAGAGAGGGCTGCCTGGTGTCCTGGAAGCCCTGTCTGTCGACAGAGGGCCCCCTAGAATATCCAGACGGCTTTCTATCAACAGAATCTGTTGACAGAAGCGTTCTGCCTCAGGGCGAGTGGCCAAATGCTGTTGACGGAAGTGCTGTGTACTGTCAATTTATTATGAATGCTCCACGGGTATTGTCGACAAAACTCTCTAGTGTAGACACAGCCTAAGGGAAGTTGACAGAAGCCTGATCTCCTCTCCGCTTCTCTTACCCCTACTGGGGGGTGGGGGCAGGGTGGAGCAGGAGTACTGGGGTCAAAAGAGGTGCCTTCTAAATTAGATTCAGTAGATCCTCACTAGGAACACTAATCAAATTCTGCAAGATTAATAGTAGCAGGGTCATTCTTCCCTGTAGTGTAGATTACACGTAGCTACTCCCTCCCTTCCTGTGCTGATAGGCAGAGAATAAGTGGAGTCGTGATAAAGCCTCTCCAGTTTACTGGTTAGATCACCTGAGTTGAGTGGAAAAGAATTTGCACAAGATACAGTGCTGATGCAGATTTATTGATCTCCTTGACCCGCGCCTTTTCAGTAAAGAAAGTTCTAATGACCAGGTTGTGACTGAATGTGGCAAAGCTACAGTTTTTCTGCACAGTGAATGTGAGCAGCAGTTTGCTAGAAATGCTGCCTTATATCAGTGCCAACTCTAAGCATTGTTATCAGTAGTAAAAGGAAATTTGATAAGGGGTTTGGGGTTAACATGGCTTCTTCTGCATCCTTTTCCACAATGCATAGTCACAGCTGTCATGGTGGCTTGCAGGTCTGTCCCTTTTTATTATGTAATTATATGAAACCATGCAAATACCCTCAAAATGCAAGTTTGTATTTTGCCTGAATATGACCTCTTTAAGTTAATTTTTATGCACCAAAGCTATTTGACATTTACCAAAACAAATTCAAATCTCAGAGAGATTTTGATGACAAAAACACCATTGATCTGACAGCTGGTTCTCCAGGGAAGGGATAGTGCGGCTGGCATTAAAGACTTAATGCTTCTAAAGTTCTCCTATACTACTAGTCCCAAAGCATAGTGTCTGGGCCTGGGCGAAACAAGCTACTATGTTGGCAGCTGGGAGTTTGACAGTGTTATGAAGAACTGCAACTGTTGATCAGTGAGTTGTTACACTGTTGATGACAGCATTGCAAATTAATTCTGAAATTAGCTGAAGGGACATGAAGAAGTTCTACTGTTTATCTGAAAAAAAGGAGGGGCAATGTCAAAATTACCAGTGAAGCAGAGTAGAATTTATTCTGTACATTCTGCATAGCAGCTAGAAGTATTTATAAAATGTGGATGTCCTGGAAATACGTATTCACATAAAGAAAACTGGTGCTTGAAAGAAATGAGTAATAAGAGTTATGGCTGAATTTTTTTTTTATTTCTTGTTTTTGTAAATGATTTATTCCACCTATTGTATCTTAGAAACAAGGACTTAGTAGGTTGATATTTTCTTTCCATTCTTAAAATAACCTCTTATTTTGCAAAATTAAATAATTTCTCACATACCTGGTGTTCTTACCCTTTGTAAGATATTATTGAGCATCAAATACTTCCAAATACTCAGTGTTATTACATCTTTGTGTACAGAATTCTGTATACTTTAAATCTTAGGTATCACTCTCTGGTTTGTAGTAGCCATTAACATATGCTTTTCCCATGGTTTGTGTACTTATTCTAAGCATGTGCCTTTTACAATGCAGAACACAAGAGACTTGTTTTGTAAGATTAATGAAGGTCACCAAAATTCTCAAAAGTATTCTGATAATTAAGGCTTTGTTTATCAAAAACAAGTTATATTAAGAGCAAAAAGATTCATGGTAATTATTCATAATCTTAACAATTCAAGTGTAGCCACCTCATTTGTGCATTTAATTCTTCTTGTTAATGTTTTGCATAAATCTGCATAATTACTTGAGTTGCCTGTTGTAATTTTGACAGCTACTCAGTTCATGTGCACCAAAGTATATCAAAAGCTTGATGTGCTGAATATTTATAATTGTACGTATGTTCTTGGGATAATATTTTTTCAACAATATTTTTAGTTTTTGTAAAATTGACATGGTATACTTGGAAAGATTGCCAAACATAGATCTCCATAATAGGGAGCACATGACGGAAATAGACCAACATTTAAAGGTACAGTACCATTTTTTGAAGTATTTTACAAAAAATAAAGATGAATTATGCACAGTAAATGTTTCTGATAATACTCCATTGTCTGAATTATGTGACCACAGCAATTTTAACTTTTCAGAATATTTTCTGCATGAATACGGAGTAGCCTGCTGCCTAGAATTTATACATGGGCACATATCAAATGGTACTGGGGGTAAAAACCCACAACGTTAGTGCTGAATAGCATAATACAAAACCTATCTTTGCTGTTATACACACTGCATAATTGCATGGCTACCTATGGGGATGAGGTAGGGTAGAAGATCTATCTTCCTGTAATTTTAAGCAAAGGTAAAACAAAAATAAAAATAACCCCAAAACAAAATAAAGTAACTGAGGATCATCTGGGAAAACACAACATTAACATTTTCCTCGTAATTGAGGAAAATAAGAAATACATTTTTCAGATCAATGTATGATATATAGAAGCAATAAAAATGAGAGATCAATCAATAAAGTTGTACTATCTACCCACAAAGCTATTGGGAAAGAAAAAGCCTTTATAGCCTGATGATGTGCTAATAACCTCTTCTGCATAAGTGGTAAACTGTAAGATTTCACAAAGACAGCAGGTGCTATGGCTATTTGTAAACATCATTGTGCTGATGGACTATAAAGGCATTTAAAACCTCATAACCGCAAAAGTTTTCAGTGTGTCTGATGATTATGTCTGGCACAAGGTAGCTAGAGCCTCCAGTCAGTCGAAATCACACATTAGTCAGTCTCTTTCCAAATGTGCTTGTTTTTTAAAGGAAGAAATAAGATTAATCTGAAAATCCTGCCAGAAAAAAAAGTAAAATTCAGTTTAAATTATTTTAGAGTAAAACATGGTATGTTTTCCTTCTTTATTTCTTAGAGACAGGAATATAGTGTGTTTTCAAAATCTGTCCCTTGTTATGCATGCTAATGTCAATAAGAAAATTCTCTGTGCCACCCTTAAGGAATTCTATTCAAATTGTATAGTTTATATTGAGGAACGTACAGTACACAATGACATTTTGACCTTACCAAAATGGTAGGTTGCATTGTAAAAAAAGATATAGTTGTGTTGATTAGTTCTGTAATACCAAGTTTCATGGTTTCAGCTTAAGACTTTGTTTGCTTCAAGAACGAGAGTGAAAGGGGACAGGAAAGAAGGGAAGGTAGGGAAATCTATTTCATCCATTGAAATCTTTAGGTAAATAGGAAATAAATTAAACACACAAAACTCTGTTACTTCATGGGAAAGGAAAACAAATACATTCACATTATATCAAAAGCAGAACTGAAATTGTCCACTTTGATTTTGATGTAACTGCTCTGATTCCTATTCTGTCCAAAAAGCTGATGCTGTAAATTAAGTTTGAACACTTAAAGTATTAAAAATATGGGACATCATTTTGTGATAAGTCTCACTCCAAGGGTTTAACACTAACAGAGGCGGGAGATAGGCAGGGAGAGGTATAAAGTGGGCCTATTATCCTCTAAATATATCTGGAGTTGATTTAAGAGTAAAAGAATGAAAATTGCAGTTGTCATGCACTGCTATCTTTCACTTTAATGAGCACTCACATGTAAGTGAAAAATTAAAAGGTTGTTATATTTAGAAATAGCTGAAGCCATACACTGGATGTATGTTGCACACAGTGGGGAATGAACATAAAAAATGAGCGGGGGAGGGGGAACCATCCACATTGCAGCTACATGCATTAATTAAAAGAAGTTTGCTAAACTAAATTTGAAAAAAAAAAAAACTTCTTTAATTGTGTTTACCCAAAAGCCTTTTCTTCCTAATTTAAATAGCATAAACATCTGGACTAAAGCAATATTAGAATCATGGCAGTAGTCAAGCAAATCTTGTGGAAAATAATGAAATTAGATCCCTGGTGTTGTGACAGAGTAAGGGCAGGATACATCAGTTCGATGTTAATAAAATTTCCATGAATGACTGAATACAATTAAGAAATTGTCAGTTGCGGCAATGAACTTTTGTAGCTCATAGATGTTTGCATCATTTGATTATGCTGGCAATTTAAAATTGTTTGTTAGTGTCTGTGTTGGGATATTAATTATGACCTTTATTACAGCCCACAATTAAACTAGTCTTATAGCTTCACACAGCCTGTGTTGTGATAGTGAATGATCTGAACTGTTTAGAATCCGATCTTCCTATTTCAGACCATTCACTAATCTTCCAAACTGGAAATTATTTGAAATGATCAAGTACTTTGAAAAACAATAGACAAGGGTTGAGTAAGCCCTTTAATACAGAAATTTCTTTTTAATAGTGTTTAACAGTTTCAACTGCCGGCAACATCTGTAAAACTGTTTTAGAGAGAGAGAGAAAAAGAGAGAAAAAATGTTAACTGTGACACCAAGGTAGCTTTCTACTGTTTCCGGAAGTGAAAACAATTATTCATTGGCTAATTAGCTGTAAACAACTTTTTAAGGACACATCCATTATATATGTAATTATTTGAAAAAAGCTTTAACATTATTTGTGCTAATGTATAATGATTAGTACTTGCTGAAAGGATTAACCATATTTAGCTGACCACGGCTATTCAGAAATATCACAGTGAAGAGAAGAGATTAACATCAGGAAGGAATGGGTAGTGATCAGTCAGAGGCATTCTTGCACACTTTTAGTAGTGGCAATGAACAAATCACACATTCAGAAACCAAGCATTTCAAAACTGAAGTCTCACAGTTTTCTTTATTTTTAATATTTCTATCATAATTGAAGAAAATACCTCGGTATTTATATTCCCAGTGTATTATGCCTTTGCTGTTTTTTTTTCTTAAATTGCATGAGCATATTTGGACACACACACACCCGCTGCCCCTCTTGCTGTTTTTGCTGTAGTAGTAGGACAACAATTATTGCATTGCACTGAGTGGTAACTTTATTAAACAAATTTCCTGAAGGTGCTGTAAATATTATACTCAGTTTATTGTGATGATATGTCATATTTATTAGTATACATTTATAGGCATTTAGAATGTGTTTACTGGATAATGGTTTAGCATTGTTACAGTTGTTAAAATGTTAGAATAATAATTTTGAAAATATGTATTTACATTTGTATTCGCTTATCAAAAATGGGCTTGGTAATGAATTCTAAAATTAAACTGGAAAACACTACTTGGGGCTTACTGTTGGAAGGACTTAAGCCAGGGAGAAACTTAATTCCCTTTAGTCATTCTCTTGAGTTTCACTGTTAAGGTATGTCATTTTTTGACATCATGCTACAGAAGTCACCAGGCTCCTGAGACACTATTGGATTTGTTTCGTTCTTTAAAAAAAAAGAGTTAATAGCTAATCATTAGAAAGTTGGTAGTTAGTGAGCCAACTCCCAATATATTTGTCTGATTTGTTAATTTTTCAGAGCCATTTTTAAGTGACTGTAGAGTAAAGTGCAGCATTGACAGTCCTGGCAGCTGATGTTTTCTTGCTACAGAACATGGCAGACAGCATGAATAGGAGTGCTGCTAAAGTTCCCTATAGTACATACATCCCGTACAGTACATATATCCAACCAATGTGCCTCAGCCCTGACCTGAAAGAATCAACCCAAGGGGAGAGAGGGCTATTCAGTATCCATGTTTATGAACTGTGGCTATTTTTCAAACCCTGCCAGTAAGGGTGCTAACTCCTGGAAGTTGTTCAATGGATTTTGTGATGCAGATTCCATCTCTGTTCAAGGACTTCTGATATTTTAAACAACAGAAGGTTGCCCAATTTGCATTTTTATGAAGGTGGAATAACAGTCTTACACTGTAATGCTTGTGAAGCAATGCCACACTGGTGACTCTGGTGTTCTAGTTCATTGGGCATTTTCAATGCACTGCAGAATATTAAACTTATGAAAAAAGAACCACATTTTCATTACTCATGTTTTCTTTAAAACCCATCATTTTGGCAGGTTGGCCTTTCAGCTATAGAGATTCATCTATAGAACGGGAGGACAACTTAACTATTGCTTTTGTTAACTGATAAGGAAATTATTGTATTTGAAGGGATTTTTGTTTTTGAGTATAGAAGGTTACTTAGAAGCATTGGTTGCTGCAAAATGGGAGCCATGCAGCTAAATTTACTAATTTATTTTGTGATCTGTGACTAAACTGAGTAAACATGTAAATAGCATCAGCCTCTTTACATTTTATCACTGGATCAATTTACCGAGGGGAGAATCAGAGTCACTAAACAGTTCAGTGATCTTGTGATTTCTGAGTATTGAGCCACTAAAAGCCCCTAAAGAGAAGGCTGTGGGAAAAGTGCAGAGCCTGACATGAAAAGGTTTAAATGAAATTCAGGTGGTTGTATCTTTTTCATTAGGAAATGAATAAGGAGGGCTTAATTTTATTGTCCATTGTGGTTATAAAAGCTATCCATTTCACATCACATTTAGCAATAGGACTCACATAATATATGAGGTGTAGGAGACAATAATTGGTAAAGGTTTTCAGGTAAATGGTGAAGCTTTAAAGAGACATGGTTAAATTGTTTTGATTATGTTTATTGCTTACTATCCATTCTGTAATACAGGGACGAAGTTGGAGGCAGATAAGTAGCCTGGTGGGCTTCTAGCATTTTATTTACCTATGCATCCTCAGGTACAGCCACTTGCAACTCCTGTTGGCTCCAATTCTGGCCAATGGGAGCTGAAAGAAGTGGCATGAAATGGGAAACTGCTTCCTTCAGCTCTCAATGGCCAAGAATAGTGATCGGCAGCCAATGGGAGCTGCAAGCAGCCATACCAACAAACATGCAGATAAAATAAAGTTTTGGTGGCCACCAGGGGCTAACCTAACCACGTCTGGCCAATGGGCTGTTTATTCTCACCCCCGGGCTACGTCTACATGTGAAGCCAACATCGAAATAGCTTATTTCGATGTAGCAACATCGAAATAGGCTATTTCGATGAATAACGTCTACACGTCCTCCAGGGCTGGCAACGTCGATGTTCAACTTCGACGTTGCGCGGCACCACATCGAAATAGGTGCTGCGAGGGTACGTCTACACGCCAAAGTAGCACACATCGAAATAAGGGTGCCAGGCACAGCTGCAGACAGGGTCACAGGGCGGACTCAACAGCAAGCCGCTCCCTTAAAGGGCCCCTCCCAGACACAGTTGCACTAAACAACACAAGATACACAGAGCCGACAACTGGTTGCAGACCCTGTGCCTGCAGCATGGATCCCCAGCTGCAGCAGCAGCAGCAGCCAGAAGCCCTGGGCTAAGGGCTGCTGCCCACGGTGACCACAGAGCCCCGCAGGGGCTGGAGAGAGAGCATCTCTCAACCCCCCAGCTGATGGCCGCCATGGAGGACCCGGCAATTTCGACGTTGCGGGATGCGGATCGTCTACACGGTCCCTACTTCGACGTTGAACGTCGAAGTAGGGCGCTATTCCGATCCCCTCATGAGGTTAGCGACTTCAACGTCTCGCCGCCTAACATCGAAGTTAACTTCGAAATAGCGCCCGACGCGTGTAGCCGCGACGGGCGCTATTTCGAAGTTAGTGCCACTACTTCGAAGTAGCGTGCACGTGTAGACACAGCTCCGGTGTGATATATTTTATACAAGGTTGAACCATTTCTTTCAATTCTACTTTTGTCTTTCCATTAATTTTAATCAATGTTCCCCCGTGTTTCTAGGTTAAAAGTACTCTGACTGCTTATTTGCTAGTTACTTGTGAGCCAGCCTTTTCCACATTCAGCACTATTCTGGAAATAATACTAGGTCGTGATTTGGCTCCTATTGAGAACAGCCAGATGGAGTACTGCTGTTGACTGCTGTGGGGGTCTGCTGTTTCCCAACTAATACTGCAGATCCACCAGAGGGAGCGCAAGTCCACAAGTGGGATTTCTAGGACTAAGCATTTGTGGTGGCAGCTGGGTTGGCAAAAATTGCCTCTGGGAGTGGGGAATGGCAAAATTCACCCCACCCATCCATCTTTTCAAGAAACTGTTCAAGTAAAGTACTGAAGATTGCTTTGCAATTTGATCTGGTTTTCATATTTTAAAAATTAATTTGATCTTTTCACCCCTGCAATTCTACTGTATTATGAATGTTGATAATATCAACCACATAGAAAGCAATATGGACTATCTCAGCTGGGCCAGCAGCCAAGCTGAAATTTCAACAAGGACTCTTTCCCCAAACACAAGGGCCTTTCCCTCCTCACCACCTCACTTGGCAATCCTCAGAAGATTCCTGAATACCTAAATACATTGTGTTGGTGTAGGCCATACATAGTCACCAGTTTTTGTTTTGTTTCTGTAATTTCTGTAATGAAATGGTGATGTTTTATTTATTAAAGAGACAGTATAATCATTTGGTCAATCGCCATCGGAGTACAAATATTGGCCTAAACTATTTGACATGGTCCCTTTTAAAAGACTACAGCTGAAGAAATGTTTAGGTAAAATTAGTAACCGAAAACCTACTGATCGCTATACTTATCTACACCCTTATAGCTTCCATCCTGCACACGTGACTAGATCCATTGTTTACAGTCAAGCTCTTAGGGATAATCGCATTTGCTCTGATCCAACTGACAGAGCCCAAAAACTACAAGAACTTTACCAAATATTCATAAACCTGAATTACCCACCAGGAGAAGTAAAAAAACAAATTGACAGGGCCAGACGCATACCCAGAAACCAGCTACTCCAAGATCAGCCCAATAAAGCCAAGAACAGAACACCACTGGTCATCACCTACAGCCCCCAACTCAGACCACTGCAACGAATTATTAAAGACCTACAACCTATTCTTAATCAGGATGCTACACTCCAGAAGGCCCTGGGTGACATGCCTGTTCTGTCCTACAGACAACCTCCCAACCTCATGAGGATCCTTACTAACAGCCACAGTCTATACCCCAGGAACACCCGTCCTGGAACCTTTCCCTGCAACAAAGCCAGCTGCCAGCTTTGTCCACATATCTTCTCTGGAAATACCATCACTGGACCTAACCAGGTTACTCACAGAATCACAGGCACTTTCTCATGCTCCTCTAATAACATCATATATGCCATCATGTGCCAGCAATGCTCAGGTGCTTTGTATATTGGACAGACTTCTAACTCCCTTAGACAAAGGGTCAATGGGCACAAAACAGACATCAAAGCACTCCAGATCCACAAACCAGTTAGTCAACATTTTAATGGAATGGGGCATTCTGTCAATGACCTCAAGGTATGTGTGTTACTGAAGAAAAATTATCGCTCCGTTTTAGAAAGAGAAGTGGACAAACTGACATTTATATTCAAATTCAGAACATTAACACATGGTTTAAATCATGATGGGAACTTTCTGAGTCACTATAGGGGCTCGTCTGCATACTTGACTCAATCTAATTCTTGATCTTCCCCCCCACCCCTCCACTCTCTGATTTGCTCACCTTGATTATCTTTTCCTGATTTGTCCTCCTTGCTTACTGTTTTTGGTTCTCTGTGCCTTAAATATTGAGTCTGTTCTGGTCTGGCTATGGTCTGAAGAAGTGGGTCTGTCCCACGAAAGCTCACCTAATAAACTATTTTGCTAGTCTTTAAAGTGCTACTTGACTGCTTTTTGTTTTGATTAGGTAAAATTAGTTATCATGGTTTAGCATCCTCTCAGAATGTGTGTGATCTGAACAAAAAATTAATTAAAAACTAATAATTCCTCACTATATTTTATTATTTGTGTTGCAGCCTGTCTCATAATAGGTAAGGAGCTTTCTAAACATATAGCAAGATACAGTCCCAAACACGAAGATTTACTTTCTAAGATGATCAACACAAAATTGTGAAGGGGAAAAAGTATTAACCCTCCTCAGCTGACTTACAGAGTTCAGAGTTAATCTGAGTCCCAGTGAAGCCAATTGCTCTCAGTTGCAGTGGAAATCTATGACAGAGGTGGGTGGAGCTAAAACCCAGATCTCATGAGTCTTGTTGTGTGTGCCTTACCTGCAATAAAATCCTTTCTATATGAAGGAGGAAGTAACAAAAAAACACTGATCCTAGTTTCAAGCTTCTAAAGCATAATGCAGTAAACCCTTGAGTTATGCCCAGCGTAACTCAAATTTTCACACAAGTCGAGGGGAGCTGGAAACCAGGTTGTTGTCTGGTTCCCGGCTCCCTTGGGCTTGCAGGAGCTGGGAAACTGACCAGCCCAGCAGCCCTGGTGGGCTGGTCAGTTTCCTGGCTCCCAGAGTGGCAGGGAGCTGAGAACCAGGGGGAGCCTGCTTCTCAGCTCCCAACCACTTGCAGGACCTGGGAAACTGACCAGCTCATGGCTAGGCAGCTTCCCATTCCTACAAGTGGGGAGCCAGGAGCCAGGCTAAAGAGGCTTCTCCCTTACTTCCCCCAGCCATGCAGCCACGCGGCTGGGGGAAGGGAGGGAGAAGGCTCCAGCCACAGGGCTGTGAGGCCCTCCCCCCAGCTGGGGACCTCGTGGCTGGCTCTGCTCGAGCCACAGGGCTGCAGGGTCTCACCTCCCCCCCCATGTGCCCCCTCACCCATCTTGCATAAAAGTGAGACATGCATGTTGAAGGTGCGTATCTTGAGGCATTACTGTATTGTTTATTTTTAAGGATTTATTTTAGCAATTTGAGCAAGAAATCAGACCAGAATTCAATAGTTAAAATAATTTTTCTAAGGCAATCAAACCAACAAAGCTGACTGTTGTGACTTGGAGGATCTATTGTTCAATAAGAGCAAACATTCACAAAAGTATTATTATTTATTTGTATGTTTACTCTTACTGTAGTAGTGCCTAGGTGAGAAAGGGGCATTGTTGCCATCAAAGATGTGTTTGTATCTGGAGACGCTATAGTTTCTCAGGGAAGAAGTTGTCCAAACTTCTTAGAAATATTTGATCAGACTGTACTTGTGTCTTTGCAGTGCTACAGTTATACACGTTTGTGGTAACTACACGCATATTATTTGTCTGGGCTCATCCATGTACAGTTCTGTGTGTGCAAAAATTAAAAAAAAAAGTATACATTCCAAAGTAAGTGTTCACCCATTAAAT